>NW_017308709.1:98958-111558 GCF_000935625.1 Nanorana parkeri
TACTTTTCCGTAGAACTACATGTCCCGGGCGTCGGGCGATACGAATTCCACACCCCTGAAGCGTTACCTAAATTTTAAATATTTTATTCGTACTGAGCGAGGCATTATATGTGATAACTATATAGCCAAATCGGTCTTCTAAAAAACAATATAAAATATGTGTAGGTGCACTTGGTAAGAAAGTATATTACAGCCGTGGAAGAATCACAGCAAAAATGAAGGGTTAATAGATGAAACATGTATTTGTATTTTAACTCTGTATTTAGTAGCTTGCCTGGAATTCAGTCTTAAAGGAGAGACTGTCTCTAGAAGAAAAACTAAAGAACTGCTACAGGTATGAAGTGAAACTGAGGAGGTAGGATTTAAAGGGTTTCTAAACCCTGCGTTTTTTTTGCCTATATCTACTGCTAGCAAGCAGTAGATAAAAAGCTTTAACAGCGGTTTAAAAACTTACCCTGTTTTCGCCGCGCGCTCCCGCCCGAGAATCCGAAACTGCTCGGGCGGCTGCAAAGCCTCTTGGGGCAGGCGCATGCGCAGTTCGCATTTTCAGCCGGGAGACGAGCAGAGACACAAGGTAAGTCTATGGACACGTGCACCCGCATGCAGACATCATGGGATCAGAAGTGCCAGCAGAGAAGAGTCAGCGCTGGATCAGAGCCGCCGCACCGCTGGAGGTACAGATGAAAACATCAGGAAAGAGGAAGATCGAATTAAGAAACCTTATTTAAGGTAAGTGCTAACATTAACATTGTGGGGAGGGAAACATTTTTTTTGACTTTAATGTCACTTTAAACTATGTGTTTCCTTGTTGCTAAAAATAAAAAAAATAGGTAGCCTGAAAAAAAATAGATTAATCCACCTCCCCCCTGTGTCTTTTTAAATGTATCTTTTCTAACAGTCATCGATAAATGACAAGAATGGTGGGGGGAGGTGGGCACATTGAGGAACCTGGACTTGAGGGCAGCAGAGAGTAAATACAGCCCTGGAGAGGGAGAAATCTGAGAGAGAGGCACAGAACAGTGACAGAGAGAAGGTCTAGAAACACAACAAGTGCAGGAGACACAGAGAGCTATTAAGAAATGCGATGACTCATCTCTGCTCACTGTCTACTCAGAGCTGTGTGTTCATGAGGAGGGGGTACAGATGACAACCCCACAGTCAGTAGAGACTGAAGATTACGTGGAGGGAATTTTGAATTTCTAGGACTCTGGCCTATGAAAGAATCTATTAAAGTATGAAAAACAGCCCTGTGACTCCTGACAATGCACACAAATATACATCACCCCTGCACCTCTCTCTACACTACCACCAAAAACACAAATCACTTACAAAAAAGGTGGAACTGTCCTTTAAGCTGACCATTATCACCAGATTTTCCATTGTCAGATGGAAAAAAAGTGCAACAGATTCCTCCATCTATGCTAATCTGTGTGGATGGAGCAATCTCCCACTGTGCCAAACTTCAGAGCAGGAGAATGTAAACAGTGACACGCCACCATTACACGCCGCCTGGCTTCCTGAATGGGACTTCTGGTACTCGGCATCGGCGAGTATCGGGAAAAAAAATATATCGGTAATCGCACTCGCTTCATGGCCAAAGCCTTTTTTTCGTTGTTTTGCACCGCTGTTATTATTCACATTTTAGGCCTGGAAATTACTTCAAACCCTGAAACATTATATATTTTGTATATAATGTTGCAGTAACAAATTTTTATGTTGCACAATATTAGCATAAATTATCGAACCCAAAACTTGTGAAAAATGCACTAGTTAAATTTAGTGCCCCAAAACACAACTAAATACCTATTTTTTTTTAAAATAAAATATAAAAGATGAGGTTACAGTGAGTAAATAGATACCCAACATGCCCAGGTAAAAAATTGTGTGAGTCTGTGAAACTGTGACAAAATTCAGTACATGCTTTAAAAGCCGCGACAGGTCATCAGTTTTGAGATATGCATAAATATTGGCCCTAGAATTATTGCTCTGGTGTGCACGGCGATACCCAGCATGTATATCGTGGTCGTTTTCGCAGGCGCACCCGGCGCGTGTTTAAGTTATGACGCACGTGCTTGCAGGGGCGAGGGACTTTTTAAAAAAAAATTAAAATTTTTTACATTTATTTCATTTGATACTATTTTTAAAAACAATCTCCTCCCCAGCTTCACCCCCCGACACATAGTCTGGGCAGCAGAGCCGGGGGAAACACGGCGCGGTCGGGCAGCCTATTTACTGGCCCGGAGAAGCGATGTGGGCCCGGTGCCATTGACGTACCATGGATGTCACTGGTCACTAAGGGGTTAACTGAGCTGCCTCCAGCAGTTGAGGGTTTGGCAATAGTCAGTGGCCACCCCTAGACTGTGCATGTAGGCCCATTACAAAATCACTAAGAATTGGTGACTGGGGACAATGAAGGCAAATAACTTCTACTCTGTAGAAAGGAAAAATGGTGGACATCAAGCCTATAATGAGGATAATACTGTTACAGCCTCAAATGAACCACAATGGCTCTAAATTGATATGGTCTAGAAATAGCAGAGGTGAAAAAACATTAAAACAAATGCAGGGCAAGGCCACTCTGAGAAGCAGGATGCAACCTTGTGGGTAAAAGTGTAAATTTCTGACAGGTTCAAAAAGTGACTTCAGAAGCACAGAGATAACCAGTCCAATTCAACAAGGACAAAGGAAGTTGTGCAGGGGTAGCTACACACATCCTATAAAAATACCTAAACAAAAGTAATTGTAGAGGAGTTCTTTGAAATAAGATCGCAGGTGCTGGGATTCATCCCTCAGTGATGTGTAGGTCCAAATGTTGGAGACCCGACTAGTAAAAAAAAAAAAAAAAAAAAAATTCCTCCTACGGAGCATTTCCTCAGGTGAAAGCTTCTTTCCTCACACCATGCAAGCAAACTGTCCATATGCAATAGTAGGCCTTGCAGGTAGTAGAGTACCCACCTTTGAACAGCATTGGAATTCGATCCCATGATCTATGCTTCTACAGCTAGGATGTTAAGCAGCAACTGTGAAGCAGAATGGAAGAGATGGTCCATGGGAGCGAAGCTCTAGACCAGTGATGGCAAACCTTTTAGAGCCCAAGGGGGGCTGTGGGGGCTCTCAGATGGACTGTGGGCGTCTGTATGGGCATCCAGGGGGGCTGTGCAGCTCTGAGGTGGTCTATAACGACTCTTAGATGGGCTCTCAGGTGGTCTCTATAATCACGCTATAATCTCTATAATCAACCTAATTGTATATCGGCTGGGCATTAAGGCAAATAACGACTGGGCATTAAGTGTATTAACCGTATTAGATTAATAACTGATAGTGTATTAACTACTAGGTAATAAGTAATAACTGCCAGGCACAAAGGGCAATAACTGCTGGGCAGTAGTGTAATAACAACTGGGTACTAATGCAATAACCACTTGAGTACACCTGGGCCTAAATTAAATAACCAGTTAAAACAAAAAAATGGTCTTCCATGAGTGGGTATGCAACCTGGTGCACATCTTGCTCAATGTATGAGTTTCATGAACATGCGTTAGAGGAGCTCAAAGTTTTGCTACTCGAGGAGGACTTTGATATAGTGGGAATAACAGAAACATGGCTAGACAGCGCACATGACTGGGCAACTAATGTACAAGAGTACAACCTGTTCAGGAGGGACAGGGTTGGTAGAAGGGGTATGCCTATAAGAAAAAACAAACTAACTATGCACATACAAGATGACATCACGACAGAGGGTTGCGATGGTGTTGGAGTCTTTGTTGCTGGAACTGGATAAGACTGATGCTAGTCGTAAACGAATTGTGGGCGTGTTATAACCCCCCGAACATAGGGGGATGAAGAGATGGTTCACCTACATTCCCAATAAAAAAAAAAATAGCTGGGAAGCAGGGAAATGTTGTTATAATGGGCGACTTCATTATCCAGAGATTGATTGGTCAAATTGAATCGCTCATTCTATAAAAGCTAGTCGTTTTCGGACCCTGTTACGGGACAATTTCTTGGATCAGATGGTTGACGTCCCAACCAGGAAGAATGCCATACTAGACTTAATAATCTCCAATAATGCGGACACAGCGATTAGGGATGTATTGGGTAATAGTGATCACAGGATGATTACTTTTAATGTTGGGTACAGAAAAGAGAAGTGTGTGTGACAAGAACACTAAACTTCAGAAAGGCAACTTTGCTAAGCTGCGTCACCTAGTATGCGACACTAATTGGGACAACATATTTCCAACACTGACCAGAAGTGGGATTGTTTTAAGAATACACTACACCAGGGCTCAAAATTTCCACTCACCCCCTTGTAAATTGCGAGTGAAAATTGTGTGGGGGCAAGTGGAAATGAAGCCATTGAGTCAGGCACTCAACTCCTGGACCTCCTCACCGACATGATGGCAGCGATCCCTCGTCCGTCAGTCTCCCCCCGGGGGAGGGGGGGGGATAGGAGGGAGCGCTTCCTGCTGACAGGATGGCTGAGCGGTGAGGGGGAGAGAAGCCGCACCCCCAGCTGTCAGGATGGCCGAGCGGGGAGGAGATCGGAGCCGCTGTCATCCTGTCAGTTTCAGGATGACAGCGTCTCTGTGCCTGGCAGAGCGGGAGATCGGTAAATATCAATGATATTTACCGATCCTCTGTGTGAGAAGGACCAACACTGGAGCGATAGTCTGATCACTCCAGTGTTTGTAAATAACTGGGGACACATAGTACTATGTGCCACCAGGAATGAACAGGCTGTGAATTACATCACAGCCTGTTCATTCAAGATTTCCTCAATGGGGAGAAGCACTCACTACAGAGGCTCCTCCCCATTCAGAAAAATTATTTTAAAGTGAAAACTGCCCCCCCCCCCACACACATTATTAGATATGTGCGAACACTAAAAATTAATTTCAGATGAAATGTGTATGTGTAATGCTCTGCGCGTTGTGCTGTATGTGTGTTGTGCGCGTTGTGCCCTGTGTGTGTGTTATGCACGGCAACTGATGGGCGAGTAACTTTGAAGGCCTGGCTGGTAGCTCAGGACCTGAAATTTTGAGCACTGCACTACACAATGCCACTGCAAAATGCATACCATTGGGAAACAAAAATAAAAGATCAAAAACTATGCCTGCATGGTTAAATAAAACGGTAAAACAATACATGAAAAGGAAAGATGATAGCATTTATAAAATATAAGATGGAGGGCAATTGGCAATCCAGAACTACAAGGAATGCAACAAGAGATGTAAACATGAAATCCGGGCAGCTAAAATAGATGAAGCATATCGCCACAGTCAGTAAAAAGAACCCCAAAAAAATACTTGCAGTATATAAACAGTAAAAAGGTAGAGCAAGTCAGGCCCAATAAAAGACGAAAACGGGAGATTAGTCACAAATGACAAGAAGGCTGAGGTATTAAATTAATTTTTCTCCTCAGTATACACTATGGAGAGTGACGGGTTTAATAGAGAGAAGAATGTGAGTGGCTCAGTGCGTAAAATACCACAGTGGTTGACAGTAACTGGGGTTTAACAAAGACTTGATAAACTTAATGCAAATAAATTGTGAGGACCAGATGACCTGCACCCAAAAAAGGTACTTCAAGAACTCAGCCAGGTTATAGCGAGACCATTATTCCTCATTTTCAAGGACTTCATAATGACTGGTAAGGTACCAAGTGACTGGTGGAAGGCTACAGTAGTGCCAATATTCAAAAAAGGGTCAAGATGCCAACCATGGAACTACAGACCAGTCAGGCTAACATCAATAATATGCAAACTGTTAGAGGGAATTATAAAGGACTATTTAGTGGATTCTGTTGCGACAATGGCATAATAAATGATAATCAGCACAGATTTAGGAAGCACCGTTCTTGTCAGACCAATCTACTAACATTCTGCGAAGAGGTGAGTAGAGATCTGGATGGAGGGAGGCCGGTGGATGTGGTATATCTGGATGTTGCCAAAGCTTTTGACACGGTACCACATAAACGCTTACTACACAAGCTGAGGTCTATGGGCGTAGATGTAATGGTGTGTACATGGATAGAGAACTGGCTACAGGAATGTGTCCAGAGAGTATTGATAAATGGCTCTTTCAGATTGGTCTATGGTTGAGAGTGGCGTGCCCCATGGTTGTGTGCTAGACCCAATACGGTTTATTAACGATATCGGGGAAGGTGTTAATAGCCATGATTCTGTGTTTGCAGAGGATACTAAAATTGGGAGGTTAATAGACACTATAGCATTGCAGAGGGACATGGATAAAATAGGGGAGTGGGCAACTACATGGCAGATAAGGTTTAAATGTTGAAAAATGTAAAGTAATGCATTTTGGGGTCAAAAACAGGCAAAGGGAATACATATTAATGGGTACTCCACTAGCGAAGTCAGAAATGGAAAAAGATCTGGGGATCATAGTAGACCACAGATTGAACAGCTTGCAATGCCAGGCTGCGGCAAACAAAGCAAGCAGAGTACCATATTGCATTAAAAAGGGAATGTACTGGGGGGCGTGGCTTGGCAATGGCGGAGTGAGGAAGCACATTGCCTGAGCTCTGCTATCTACGGGATGCCTCACCCCGACCCTGCCACAGACACCAGAGGTGTCGACCTCCCTCTCAGCCAGCGAGATCTCTTCCATTCTCCTGTCCCTGCCCACGCGACAGGATATGGCCGCCCTGGTCACTAAAATGGAAGCCGCGCTGAAACGGGACATAGCGGGCATCCACAAGACGGTCTCCCAGCTGGAGACGAGAGTGTCCACCCTATCGGATGAACAGGCACACCTGTCCCGCCGGCTGGATCGCCTAGAGTCGGGCAGGCCGGCCTACGATCGCTATCTCTCCACCCTGTTCTTGGCCCAAGACGACCTTGAGAACAGGTCCCGGAGGAACAACGTGAAACTCCGGGGGCTCCCGGAGGCCACGGGTGCGGCGGACCTCCGTCCCACAGTGACTGCCATCCTCAACACCGTACTAGACAGGGCCCCAGATTCCGCCCTGGAGATTGACCGAGTCCACCGCGTGGGTGGCCCCAGGACAGACGGTGACCCCCGGCCTAGGGACGTATTATGCCGCATCCATTTTTTCGAGGTAAAGGAAACCGTGATGCGCAAAGCGTGGCAGAAGGGCCCAGTCCCCTTTGATGAGGCCGACATAACTACTACCAGACTTGTCCCGCCGCACGCGGCGTCTACTACAACCCCTCCTTGTCGAAATCAGACGGGCTGGAGGCCTCTACACTTGGGGGTACCCCTTTAGCTTGAATGTGCGCCGCAATGGCCGTTCCTTCATCCTGCGACATCCGGCCCAGTTGGCGGACCTCTTTTCATTCCTGGGAGTGACACCTGTGGAGATACCTGACTGGTTAGGCCTGGACCTGGAGCATCGTCCTCTTCCTCAACGCAGGCGCCAACGAAGCACATCGTGGAACAGACCTAGGGTATCCCGCCCTACGCCCACCTCTAGTGAACCCTAACTTTGAGGCAGTTTAGGAGAGCCCTGTCATGCCGAATCAAGACCGGACGGATATCACAATGAAGAGCCTGTCAACGCCGTGCCACTGGACACTCAAGGAGACTTTGATATCTGGCGACAACTAGTTACAAAGACCTCGCAAGTATGAACCCCCATTCCATCCGCGAGCCCCCGTGGGACGCCCGCTCTCTTGATCCACCCGCCAATGAACCCTAGCACTCCCGGCGTGGTTGGTCCCTAATGCATTACCTTCTATGCACGCCTGGACACCAGGGGTCAGCCACGGTCAGGCAACTGGTCACCCCCATTTTACACGCCCAGACTCCCCAGCTCAGAGGCCACCACCCCCCTGGACGGAGTGGAAACCCCCCATCCCTTACCCCTAATCTCTCACTCATCCTCTACCCGTAGCCGACAGGGGGCCCGGAACTGAAGTACTATGTCCCTCTGGTTGGGTGGGGGCTCAGTACGGGAGTATACATCGTTTAGAAGTAGATGAAGCCTGCCGGGGTAGACTCTGTGATGTGATGTTTATTTCTTCTGATAGGCATGACTAACGTTTATCACTCTCTCTTTCTGAACGGAGGTACCGGTGGACGACGTGGCAGGGCCCCAGACACGCAGGAGTTCTCCGGGATGGCCTTTGAAGGAGCAGTGGACCACCCCGCGGGCTGTAAGAGGTGACCCCTCCCCCCCCCAACCGGGCACGAGCGCAACGCCTAGACGCGGCCTGTCTGGGTGGTCTCCTGCCGCGGGCCCTCCTGGACAGCTCATTAGGGCTCCGAACTGTCTTCGGCGCAGGGGCTCTCCATGCACCATACTATCTACGGACGCGGAGAAGGCCTTCGATAGAGTAGACTGGGACTTTGTCATCTGCTCTGCGGGCGGTGGGCCTGGGACCGCATATGCAGACCGGGATCCGCTCTCTATATTCTTGCCCAACCGCCAGAGTCCGGGTTAATGGGGTGTTGTCCCCTCCCTTCCCCATTACTAACGGAACGAGGCAGGGATGCCCACTCTCACCCCTCCTATTTGTCCTCTCACTAGAACCTTCGCAACGTGCGAGCCAGTGGGAGCATACGGGGAGTGCAGATTGGTCCAGTCCAGCATAAGGTGGCAGCTTTCGCGGACGATCTTTTGTTTTTCCTCACCTCCCCCGACGTTTCCCTCCCGGTACTCTTGGCAGAGATAGAGCGTTACGGCAGACTTTCGAACTTCCTAATCAACTCACATAAATCTATGGCCATGCACCTCTCTCTCACAGGCCCCCGCCTGCGTAGGGTACTAAACAATTTCCCATTTAAGTGGTCCCCCACTTCCCTGAAGTACCTGGGCATCCAACTTCCTAAAAACCCAACCCTTAGCTACTCCCTTAACTTTCCTCCCTTATTGGCTGCCATCGGCGTGGACCTTAAGCAATGGACCTCGGGTACTTTCTCGTGGATGGGCAGGTGTAATATCTTAAAGCAAACCATTCTCCCTCGGCTCTTATATCCTCTCCAGGCTCTCCCGATAAAGATACCACCTTCGTTCTTCCAAAGGATCAGATCTCTCTTCACCAAATTTGTTTGGGTGGGTAAGCCTCCCCGACTCAAATACAACATACTTCGATTACCCAAACACTACGGGGGGATGGGTCTTCCGGACGTACATCTTTATTTCATCGCCTCCCACTTGACCCGGGTGCTGGATTGGTGTCGCCATCCCACCTCGAAGCTATGGACCGGTCTGGAGCAGTCGCTCTCCAAGATGCCGTTGTCAGGACTGGCGTGGTGCTCCTCTCCCATTCCTACAGCTATCCGCTCTCACCCCACCGTAATGCCTACATTGGCCGTAGCTCGCTCTGCCTTCGCACAATACTCAATCTCGCCCCATCCCTCCCCGATGATCCCAGTCCTGGGAAACCCAGCCTTTCCTCCGGGCATGGATGACCATGGGTTCCGTAGACTGAGTGCCCATGGGAAATCGAGAGCGCTCCACTTCTTGAGTGGGGCCTCTTGGCCTACTACGTTCGCCCCTCCGGCCAGTATGGACGACCCACCTCTGGACCCCTGGCGTACGATGCAACTGCTCCACTTCTTGAGTTCTGTCCCCTCCCCAACTTTCCAGATCCTTGACGCCCTTTGAAACCGAATGCACTAGGGAAGGCCCGGCTCGTCACGTCTTATCTTTCTGCTATAAGCTACTGCTGACTGCCTGCACACCAGAGGAACAGTGGTTCCTTACGAAGTGGGAGGAGGACCTCGGAGTTAGGTTCACCTCAGGGAACGCACAAAATTGCTCTCCTTATCTTACAAATCCTCGATCAGCAACAAATACCAAGAGTCTGGATACAAACTGGTTACAGCTATAAGACAAGGCTACTAAATTAAAATTTCACGCTAGAAGTGGAGACACTAAGAGGAGACATGATTTTGATATATAAAATGTTTAGTGGTGATGGCAACATCAGAATAAACTTTTTACTGTAAACTCCATAACAAGGACTAGAGGCCACCAACTAAAATTGGTGGACAAAAGATTTAACCACAAGGGGCGTAGGGGCTTTTTTTCAGTTAGAGCAGTTAAAATCTGGAACTCGCTGCCACAAGCAGTAGTATCAACAGAGTATTGAATCATTCAAAATGCATTTAGATACCTTCCTCAGAGACCATAACATACAGGGGTACAGGTACTCTTAAAAACTAGACCACAGAAGCGTTGAGGGTTGTTATAGTTTCTAGCTTCAGCTCTGAATATTTGTTTCATATTACTGTTTTTATGCAAGTATATTTTATCCTTCTGTCACTTGAAGAGGGCTGACACCCTCTTCCTGACCCACTGCACTTGTTACTTGCCTCTCCCTTTCGGCCTGTGACTTTCTTTCTCTCCCCCATACCTAGCCTTTTTCCTCCTCCCTTTCCCTACGCTTTCTTCCTGTACGTTTCCTTTTCTATTTTTTCTTTCCCCTCTCTAGCCACAGACTATGACCCGGCGGGTGAGTAGTGAGGCGACCGCCCAACTCACAAAATTCCTCTACTGAAATGTGAAGGGTCGAGGGTCCTAGGGGGGACTTGGATACACAGGTGGCATTTCTCCAGGAGACCCACTTCAAAATCAGACTGCATACCAAGACTCACCGACCTGCATTTCTTATTTTCATATCATAGCTCATCTCCAACCACCAAAGCCAGGGGGGGCAGTGTGCTCGTGGCCAGATCCTTGGGATTGCAACACCTGTCTACAGTGAGTGATAGCGAGGGCAGATATCTATTAGTCAAGGGATGTTTTTCCGGCTCCCTAGTCACTATGGTCAACATTTTTCCCCCAACTGACCAGATGTACTTCTTGGAGGAGTGTTTTCTAGCCCTATCTGACTTTGTTGAAGGGATCCTCAATATGGGATGGGATGGGACTTAAATGTTGCCCTAGACCCGCAACTCGATGTCTCCAGGAACGCTTCACACCTCCCCTTTTCTCCGCCGTTTGCGCAAAACTCTTCACGCGGAACAACTGGTAGATGTATAGGCGCCTCATGCGCGCCCGGGAGCACAATTATTCATTCTACTCCCCTGCACACTGTCTACTTGATAGACTACTTCTTGATTAGACAGGGAGACCTACACAGACTTCTGATGAGTATACTGCTCCATGCTGAGGGTCCCAGACGGTGGCACTAGCAGCTTAATGACCTCCTCCCAGACGACACCTTACTAACAACCCACGTTAGCCAAGAACTGACTCACTTCTTCCGTCAGAACTAGACACTAGAATCACCTCCCGTCCATTTGGGAAGCTCACAAGTGTTGTATGAGGGGGGATCTTTAGATCACATGCCGCCCATACAAAAGCGTAAACGCCTTGAAACCATTTCCACACTGCTAGCTCAAATTAACCAACTGGAACTCCGCCACAAAAACTCTTGCTGTGGCAGTGGAGTCTGAGCTGTGGACCCTGCGCCAGAAACTTGATGACTTGCTCCTAGAAAAGAGCAAGGCCAGACAGTTGAGGGTTAAAAGAACATACTATGAATATGGCAATATGCCGAGCAAGTCCTTAGCGCTCAGGGAAACCCGAGCGCAAACCTATATCCCGACCATTGCCGGGAGGGACAGCGGTTTACTCAATAACTCGGAGGCTGTGGCTGACCGATTCAAATACTTTTTTGTGGAGCTCTACAACCTGGAGGGCCCACAGACCCCGGAATCGTCCGCTAGACGCCTGTCCAAAACCCAAGACTATCTCGCGCAGGCGAAACTGCCTAGCCTGACCCCCGCTGAAGCAGCGGAACTAAACTCGCCCATCTCCACAGAGGAATGGAAAAAGGCCCTGCAACAAATGCAAACGCGTAAGGCCCCGGGAACTGATGGCTTCCCCCTTCGTTATTATAGGGTCTTTAGTGAACAACTATCCACGCCATTCCTTCAAGCATACAATTCACTACTGGCCGGACGGCTCTTTCCCAGCAGACTGCCTCCGAGCCACTATTACATCATCCCCAAAGAAGGGAAAGACCCCTCCCTTTGCTCCAGCTTCCGCCCTATCTCCCTGCTAAATGTGGACCTGAAGCTCTTTTCGAAGGTCTTGGCCAACCGCCTACTGCAAAGTGTTCGTAAACTTGTCCATACTGACCAGGTGGGCTTCCTACCATGCAGGGATGCTAAGGATAACACCATCAGGGTGCTAAATGCAATTCACCTTGCCACAGAGAAACTTATTCCCACCAATCTCCTGTCCACTGACGCCCAAAAAAAAGCTCTCCACCGGGTAAACTTGTCGTTCCTTCATTCGACGCTCCGGGCAATGGGTCTTAGGGACAACCTGATTAGATGGATAACTTCCATCTACTCTGTTCCCACGGCCCGAGTACGGATCAATGGAACATACACTGACCACTTCCCATTATCGAACGGTACTAGGCAGGGATGCCCACTTTCCCCTCTACTCTTTATCCTTTCACTGCAACCCCTTCTCTGTAGAATCAGGGACAACACGGACATTTCAGGACTACCAGGCCCTAGGACCCACAAAATAGCAGGGTATGCAGACGACCTACTGTTTATACTGACTAAACCCACAATCTCACTCCCGAATCTGATGACCGAACTAGAAGCGTATAGGGGGGGGGGGGGGGGGGGGATAGAAGTATATAAAAG
>NW_017308709.1:111649-127052 GCF_000935625.1 Nanorana parkeri
TACCTAGGGACAAAACTGCCCTCATCGGTTAATAAAGTACTCCAGGTGAATTTCCCGCCGCTGCTCCTAGACATTCGCCGCGACCTGACCAAGTGGTCAGGCCACACTCTTTCATGGTTCGGGAGAAACAGTGTCCTCAAGACGAATGTTCTCCCCTGGCTACTCTATCTATTCCAAACACTGCCAGTGCACATCAGAATGACGTTCCTAAAATCTTTTCGGCGAAATTACATCCTTTTTATGGGCGCACATCGCTCACAGGTTGAATAAATCCCTGCTGACGCTACCTAAATCCCGAGAGGGGGGTGGGGGGTCATTTTTCCAGACGCCATCCGCTACCATTTGGCAGTGCACATGGCTAGGGCATTCGAATGGTGTAATGTAGGGCTGGAACTGATTAAAAAAATTTGATTAATCGAACACGTAAAAATTTTAATCGATTATAAACGCACAGAGATCCAACTACATTGGCCTATACACATACAGCACAGCAATGAAGTAATAAAATGAACTAGGATCACACTAATACAGCACGTTCCTAATCTCACGTGCCCCACAATATGGCCGCCGCTTGAGTGGGGCAACTAATAATAAAGTGCTGGATCCTAGTTCATTTTACTACTTCATTGCTGTGCTGTATGTGTATAGGCCAATGCTGAATCAGTATTTCCCCTCCTGGTCTAGTGAGGCATTGGTGATGTAGCCAGGGTCTTACCGGTTCCCGCTGGGAAAGCTACATCACCAGTGCCTTCCAGGGAGATCTAGTTTCTAAACTGCAAGAACCTGTGAGATTATGGGGAAAACAAAGATGACTTTAATGTTGTGTGGTGCATGTGTGAGATCAGGCATATGTTTGTCTCTCATCTCATGCATTCACTAATCCCCCCCATGATTGGATGAGATCTCACAATAAGTATTGCTAACCTTATTGCTTTTAAATAATAGTTTGCAATAACGTAGTCAGGTCTATTGAAAGGACAGAGGTGTGTGTGCGCACACACCAGGACCTTACTGTGACCAATAAAATTAATATTGCAAGAAATCAATAGCTCCATCAGCTAACGAAGGACTCCTCCCCCAAGTGGCTCCGTTGGCTAACGAAGGGGGGGAGGAGTCCGGTGACATCGACGTCACCGGATCTCCGACGGAAGTCCCGGAAGCCGGCGGAGAGGTGAGTACCGATCAAAAGGATTTTAAAAAAACGATCAAAAAAATTATGGAGGAATTAATCGTTAATTTCCGCAGCCCTAGTGTAATGTCTCATCCGACAAGCGATGGTTGCAAATTGAACAGGCTGCCTCCCCCTTGCTCTGGACTACACTAGCTCTTCCCAGAGAAATCCTTCTTCACCCTCACAGGTGTCAATCAGTGTACTCAAAATGACGCCCACAGTACTTACAGACACCACATCTCCTCTACTGACCCCAGTCGTGGGAGACCCCAGTTTTGTCCCTGGAATAGAAGACAGCTCCTTTTCCCATTTAGTGGCATCAAACAGGTTACAAACTGGGCACTTTCGACCTCTGGGAATTTTGGAGCCTGGGAGGTACTGACTATCTGGCCACTCACCCCCCCCGCCCCCCCCCCCCCCCCCCCCACAGCACGCCCCCCCCCCTCTACTGCGATAGCAGGCCCTCCAGCTCCATAGTTTTCTCTCCAGGTTGAGCACTTCCCCACCTCCACGCACAGACCTAACAACGTTTGAGATTTGTCTAGTAGGCAAGTACGTTGACTATGGGTTGTCTAAAGCCTATGCCTACTAGCACTGACAACCGACCTACCCAATCCTAGCTTCCTGACATAGTGGGAGACTTAGCTACTACCTTCACTTAGGACCAAAAGGACTACATACTCCACTTTGCCCATAAAGCCCCTACGGCTAATTATATACATGAAACTGGCTACAAAATTCTTACCAGATGGTATTTTGTCCCCACCAGGCTCCACAAAATGTCCCCTCAAACCACCAGACATGCTGGAGATGCAGACAGGAAGACGGCACCATCCTCCACATCTTCTGGTCCTGTCCACGCCTCGGATTACTGGGATGCAGTCATACAGATTATCAAACTACTAACTGGGTACCTTGTATGCACTTGGCTCCGGAGGTTTTAACAGGACAAAAAGGAATTTTTCTCCCCCACAAGGCCAAAGGATTTTCCTGCTGGAGGTCTTGTCTACTTTTTTATTTTTGCCCTTTTGGTGATGTAGAAATCCTAAAGATCAAGGCTTTGTGCAGACAGGAAATGGCTGGAGCCATGATGAGCACAGCCCACTTCTTTAACCCCTTCATGACTTTTTCATTTTTTGTCTACATGTTATAATCCATTTTAGGCCTGAAAATTACTTAAAAACCCCACACATTATATTTTCTAAAAAGCCAAGACCCTATAGAATAAAATGTTTGCAGTTGCAAATTTTTATGTTGCACGATATTAGCACAACTCCTTATCAAACCCCACTTTTGTGAAAAATGCCCTTAAATGCCCCCAAAACACAATAAAATATCTATTTTTTTTAAATGAAATATAAAAGATGGTTACGAGTAGATACCCAACATGCCCAGGTTAAAAATTGTGTGCGTCCGTGAAACCGCAACAAAATTCAGTACCACAAAAAGTCCATAGACTACGCTTTAAAAACCCCTACAGGTCATCATTTTAGAGATGTGCATAAATACTGGCCCTAGAATTATTGCTCTGGTGCACTTTACTGCGATCACATTGGGGTCTAAAAAGCCCCTATATCTCAAAGCTCCGGCCCGCAGACCAATTCTGGCCCACAAACTGATTTCATGCGGCCGAAGCACTGACACTAACACTGTACATAGTTACATAGTATTTGAGGTTGAATAAAGACATTAGTCCATCAAGTCCAACCTATTAGGATCTCATTCTAGGAGTACCCGTACCCCTGTATATTACGGTCCCTTAAGAAATCGTCCAAAAGTTTCTTGAACAATTCCACATTATTTGCTGAAATCACCGCCTGTGGCAGTGAGTTCCAGACCCTAACTGATCTTACTGTGAAGAACCCCCTTCGCCCCTTGTGCTGGAATTTTTTTTCCACCAATTTTAGGTGATGGCCTCTAGTTTTTGTAACGGAGTTAATTTTAAAGATTATCGCTAATGTTGCTACAATCAGTTCAAATTTAATTTTAAGTATACTATGCTGGAAGTGAGGCGATTAAGAGGGGACATGATTTTGATGTTCAAAATGTTCAGTGGCGATTAGCAAACTTTTTACTGTAAACTCCCTAACAAGGACTAGAGGCCACCACCACCAGAAAAGATTAATCCACAAAGGGCATAGAGGCTTCTTTTCAGTTAGAGTGGTTACATTTTGGAACTCTCTGCCACAAGCAGTGGTATCTGCAGAGAATATTGATTTGTTCACAAATCAATTAGATACCTAGAGACTAACATACAAGGGTACAGGTACTCTTAAATACTAGACCACACAGGGACTATATACACACGCATGCACAACACACACAGACACACAAAGATTGAACTTGATGGACCGGTGCCTTTTTTTCAACCCCAAATACTAAGTAACTATGCAAGTATGACATTTTATGAAAATTGGCAAGCAGCTACCATGGCAGATGAAAATGTGTCCAGTGGGCCCCAAGTGAATTGAGATTGAGACCGTAGCCCTATGTGATAGAAAAGAGGAAGTTACAGGTCTTCTTTAAGGAGACCTCAGGGGTCTATTAGATAGCCAATGTCCCCTGTGGACCCCAAAGAGGGAATTTATCAAAACTGGAGCAGACAAAATATGGAGCAGCTGTGCATGGCAATCAGCTTCTCTCTTCAGTTAAGATTTGAAAATCAAAGAAGCCGATTTATTTTCAAATCTTAACTGAACTGAAGAAAGAAGCCGATTGGTTGCCATGCACAGCTGCTCCAGACTTTGTTTGCTCCAGTTTTGATAAATTCCCTCATCGTGCTTCACCAGCTTCTTCTCTGGCTACAACAGTTGGAGAAATGACAGCCTGGAACTGGAAGTGACAATCTTTTTCACTTCCAGGTTCAGTAAGGCTGGGCTCACACCTAGGCGTATTGAATATGCGCGTTTGTACCGTGATTCGCAGTAAAAAAAACATGCAACAAACGCGCGTTTCCGAGGGCTACTTGGCTGTATCCCAATGGAAACGCCTGACCAAAACGCCGCAAAGAAGTACACGCCCATCTGGGCGTTTTTCCGCGCGTTCGTACTCGCGGAAAAACGCCCAGATGGGAACCATGCACATTGAAAATAATGGCATTTCCCTGTTTGAGCGGTTTTCCGCGAGTGCGAACGCGCGGAAAAACGGCCAGGTGGGAACCGGGCCTAATAAGAGGGAAAGACGCCCGCTGTGCCAGTCCTGCATGGGGGACAGCGGAGCAAGGAATAACCGGCAGCGGAGGGGAGCACACACAAGTCATCGGGCAGCTCCACAGTGGTGGTATAACCACTTCAGGACTGCGTCACATATATTAGGCAAGGTCAATACAGACTGCTCTAGTTTGAGACAGGTACATACTGCGGCCACAGCAGAAATGGTTTCCTTATGTTTTGGTGCACATTTATGACCCCCACTGTCTATGGCTTCTTAAACTACAGATAGCTTCCCCATTATCTCAGGCATTGCAGAGGTAAATTCCTCTGTAGAAACAAAGGAGGTTGTCCCAGAGGGAGTGGAAAAGGAACAAAGCCAGATAGCATGTCTGCAAAGGGACAAGAATTCGGACTAGCAGAGTCAGGATCTCTAAGGGGGCAGAGCATATACCCTTGGTTTTAGGGGCCAAGTAGGGACTGGGAGAACCTATGAACCATGTGCCTAAATCCACCACGTGCATGTGAAAATCTCCCAAGATGCAATTACAAGCCACAATACTGCAGAGCAGGAAAGGTTAGGCCTTCTGTAGGCAGCTAGAGCCCAGAAAAAATATCCAAAGATTGCCGTGTTGCGGAGCAAGCAGGGGTTGCACTCTGGCCAGTCAGCAAGTATAGCTAAAGGAAACAAGTGGTGCATGGCTTGCAGAAAACTTACAAGGAGACGCAAGAACAGCTCCACAGTAGTATTTGCTGGCATCCTAAGAGAACTGTTTAAGAAAAGGGGCAGAACACAGAGTGGGACATGGGAGATCATTTAAACTGTCGCAACGGGAAGCAAACAGCACCCTAAACCCCAAAGAAAAGATTTACCATGCGGGCAGAAAGTCTTAAAAGGTTGAGGATGTTGGGGACAAGCTAGCGGGCATAACCCCCAAGTGATCTTTACGGACAGGGCTTAGGAGAATTATGAGGCAAGTGATTTTCACTCAGCCTCATAATCTGAGCCGACCTGTGACAATGAAACTCACAGGTCGGCTCAGTAGATCGGAAAGTGAGCGAACACATACCGCCGCTCGCTCACTTCTCGATCTATCCCGGCAGAGAGCCGTGACTGGCACTCATGGCTCCCTGCAAGGATCCCCTCCCCTGTCCGATCCTCCAACGCTGACTGGCGGAATGGATGGGGAGGGGGCGGGCACAGCTGGCTCTACCTCTGGAAAGGCAGAGCCAGCTGTCAAACCCGCAGCTGGGTGGATCTCGACAGCAATGTCAGGATCTGTCCTGGCATCTCAGTATACCACGAGCTACTGAGCTTTGGTTCACGGGAACGCTAGTTTGTGTTCTCCCGTGACCCTTAGAACTATAGGGAAAACCACTGACCCCCATAGTTCTCCTTTAACCTGCAGACAGACCATGGCCCTGGACCTGTATTGTACCCTGCAGCTAAAGCGCGATGCGCAAGGGGCAAGGTGAGCACCCCATGAAGGATCCAGTGCCCAAAGCAATGTTACAGGCCGACCTTGCATCTTTTTCTAGGTGGGGTCTAGGTACAATACCCCAAGGCTCAGCAGAGGAGCCTTCTGAAAAAATAGGTGCCTAAAGAAATAAATCACAAGATACACATATATACATAGATATATGCATACATATATACACACATTCAACAAGCATACCATGCTTGTTCCAGGACTGTGTCTGAAACACAACTAAAGGCATTTACCCTTTTCAGAAAGAGGTAGTCCCATATTTTTCTCATGACAGATTCAATTTCAGGCTCCATTCACATCCATATTTTAGGTGTGATTAGGGGATTCCCGCAGCAGGAATCTGCTGTTCAAAAGGGGTAGTTGTCAACCATTTAAATTACTGCATGCAATCTTGTACGATTACATGTGGTTAGGAATCAATCACTATCCCTGGAAGCAGACTGTGCATCCAGGGGTAGGGATTGATTCCTAACCGAATGTAATCGTATCATATACAATAATAAGCGGTTTGTCGGCGTTCAAATGCAGCAACTGTCAACTGCTCATTAACTTGAAGGGGTGACAGCTGCCACTGTCAGTATTTGACTTGCTGCAGCTTCTGGTTCAAAGCTTACAGTGTGCAGTGAAATTATAGTAAATAATTTTAATTTTAAAAATGTGCACGTAGGCTGTAGTTTAGCTAATAGCTAGGAGATGACACAATGCACTCTACTTCTGCAGACAGTCCAGCCCCAGCCCGACACTAATTATATGATAGCAGCACCCTTGACATCCCATTAAAGCTGTAGGGATAGATTGGGTCTTTTTTTCAGCAGGTGCACTATAACAGATGAGATTATCAAATATTTTAAAAAAATCAAATGTACAATATTTTGTGAGACAGATTTTCAAATCTCACTCAACAAATCTGAAAATAAGTGACTTTTTAAAAGGGTCCTTAGGGCTTGTTCACACCATCTACAGACCAGAACTTTTGTCTGGTCCAAAAATAACACCCCTAGAGATTCATCCAGCATGTTACATTTTTTTTCTTGTCTGGAACACACAAAAATGCATGTAAACACATGCAAACACTTAGTCAATTGAGACAAAAAAAAAAAACACATCCAGATCTGGTCTGGAGATGTGAACAAGCCTTCAAAGTCAGCTGGGTATCTTTCTGTGGTTATAGTTAAAATGTTTTAATGGGCTGAGAAACATCGGGACTGGGCTGCCGATGACCAGAAAAGGCTTGACCACATAATGCCCATTTCATCTGTAACATTTGGTTTGACCACATAGCACGTTTGGGATGAACTCAAATGTAGCATCCATAAAGGGGAAAATCGACTCTAGATTTCCATGATCCACCGATCGACTTAATCAATTTAAAACTTTAGAAAGCTAGAGGACCCTTGTGGAATCTCTGCCACAACCAGCAGCATGTCTAATGGGATACTAAACAAGGGTTTGTTATTTTGGTCAGTAATAGATTGCTGGGGGGAAAAAAAAAAGGAAAAAAAAAAAAAACACATACTTTGCAAAACTACAAAAATATTCATACAATGGAACTGTAATTTCCATACTCACCATCTTATTTCCTCCTCTGATGAAAATTGTCACAGCTCTTGAATTTTTACATTGTTCTATAACAAGCATCTTATCCTTTGTTGTTCCAAAGGAGATTTCTTTAACTATGCCAGCATATCCAAGCTTTTCAGATGTTAATTCACAAAATCGTGGAACAATACGACCTCCAGTAGCAATAGCTATTAACTGAAGGAAACACCAAATGTCACAAAAATTGTTTTATTCTACAATATGTGCTGAATTTAGAAAAAGAGTACACATCTTACCTCTATTTCGGGTCCACCAACCCAGCGAACAGCAGGTAGATCATTTTGTAACAATAAATGATTTGCTTCATCATCAAAACCCCATTGACATATGGCTAGATTTGCACCAGTGTCTTTTATCTACAAAGAACGGAAGGGGGGGTGGGAGAGAGAGAGGTTAAAGAAATTAACGGGCTTTCTGTCCCTCACCTGGATTGTTAATTGCTTAATGATTGATTCTTCAGGTGAGAAAAGGGAAGGCTGAAGCATGATGTTGCTCTGGCCTGGGACTCAAGAGCATTCTGAGGCTGGGCACACACCTTACAACCAACAAAAACGTACGATCTGCCTATCTTGGACAGGCAGATCGTACTTGCGATGACCGCAATGCCGAACGAGCAGTGTGCGCTTGTGAGTAAGAGCTTGTTCACACGACGTCCGGATTGTGTCCGGACCAGAACCGTGTGCTCCTGCACCCAAAATGCATCCCAATGTATGTCGCGTCTGCAGATCTGCTCCAGAAAATAGTGTGAACAAGCCCTAAAAGGTTGCTGAAAGTACTTCTGTTTTGTTAGGTGGCTGAGATAAGCTCACCACCTGGTAGAGAGGAATCCTGCCCATTTAAGTCAGACTGAAAGGCAAGGATTTGTTTTCCGTTTTATGGCAACCTATTAAACAACTGTCTGCAAGTCAGATAAACAAAGGACTTTGCTGCCCGGACTACCTTTTTCCCAGGGAAGGTGATCCCCCATTTGAGATATACCTATATACACACACACATATACATACATATATACATACACAAGCATGTTTTCACTGTGTTGAAATCTTGTGCACAGTACTGTAGATCCCTTCCTATTATACCTAGTCTCCTAATTGTACAGTGAATCTGCATTAGGACTATAAGCTCTCCAGGTTTGCTAGCTCTGGCCGTTGATCTCCAGCTCTGGGCTAAGGATAGCCATACACTGTTAGAATTTCACTGAAAATCAATGTTTTCCAAAAGGTTTGTTTGATTCTAATAGTTTATGGAGGCAAATTAGTGATCATTTTCAAATGTAGCGAGATGAAAAGGTGAAGGATGGAAATTTTTCTGGTTTCTTATCTGAACCAAAAAAATATTTGAGAATGTTTGTGAATATGGTATTCAGTATGGTAAATCATACTTATTGTAATGAGCATTGGCTAGAAAAAATTCCATCTAGAAGCAGGACTTTCGTGGTCATTAGAATTTGTTTAAACCTTTCGCTGCCAAGGCCTTTTTTGAGTCTTTGCACACGTATTATAACATGTGCAAAAACATTATAATACGTTATAAACGTAAATAATTTTAGGCCTGAAAATTATTTAAAACCACCAAACATTTTCTGAAAGCAAAGACCCTGTAGAATAAAAAGGTGGCAGTTGCAAATTTTTAGTTTCAATATCACGTGCAACTTTAAATCAAACATTTAGTAAAAAATGCACGAATGTTAGTGCCCCCAGAAAAATTAAACATTTTTGGTGTAAACTTTAAAAAGATGAGGTTATGACGAGTAAATTGATATCCAACATGCTCAGGTTAAAAACTGTGTGCGTCCATGAAAAGGCAACAAAATACGGTACCCCAAATTGTCCATAGGCAACACTTTAAAAGCCTGTACAGGTCATCCGATTAAATATATGAATTTTGGCCCTAGAATTATTGCTCTCTTGCACGCAACAATACCGGCCATGTGTAGCGCGATCGTCGTTTTGTACGTAGGCGTGTTTACGGTAATATACACACCCTCACAGGGGAACTTAAAACTTTTTTTTAAATTTTTTCAAAATGGTCTTGTTTTTTTACTTTATTACTTCTTGTATAGAGGAATACAAATCCCAGCAATACTCTATACACTGTTATGTATAATGTATTGCTGGGATTTGTTGTATTAGTATATATATATGGCTGTTGGTATTCTGCATTGCACTGTATAATGTATTATTGCTGGGATTTGTAGTCGAATATAGCCGGTGCCATTCTGCATTGATTGACGTTTAATTTTATACTTTCCATGTCACTGTACTTCCTTGTGGAGGGTGGCTACTTTAGTTTCCCATGCTCCCCGTGTTGTAAAATAGCAACTGCTCCAAGCTTGCTCCGGTGATAGGCGAACAGATACAAATGAGCTAAACATGAGATTGTAATCCATCACGTGAACGAGCTTGGAGCAGTAACTACTTTGCAGAAAACACAGGGACCATGGGGAACAAAAGTAGCCACCCTCCAGAAGGACAGTGTCACATGATTTCAGAGATGATTTCAGAATCTACAGCCGAG
Organism: Nanorana parkeri; assembly: GCF_000935625.1. Taxonomy (NCBI): domain Eukaryota; kingdom Metazoa; phylum Chordata; class Amphibia; order Anura; family Dicroglossidae; genus Nanorana; species Nanorana parkeri. The sequence goes on from NW_017308709.1 coordinate 121,576, forward strand.
TGATACACGTGTAAGCTACACTTTTGTTGACAGTTAAAGGAACACAGTTAAGGAACACAGTTAAGGAACACAGTTAAGGAACACAGTTAAGGAACACAGTTAAGGAACACAGTTAAGGAACACAGTGCCACTAAATACTAGAATACCGAGGCATGCTGGGAGCAAGAGTGGCTAATTAGGTGAAACCTTTTAAGTTCTACTTGCTAATGCCCAGGCTCCTGAAGGCGGCAGTATAACCCAATGTTTGAAGTTGATTCCTAGCCAAATTGTAATTTTTTCGGCAGCAAATGAAGACTTCGACAAATAGGAAATAATTAGGGTAGGGGGGAGGTTCTACTCAAAATGCATGGTACAAATGGAGATTGTAAAATGAATAATCTGACAATGAAAAAGTGCTGAATGATTGGTGTGTTAGCGTTCACCACACTATCGATTTATAAAGACAGAACACCACCAGAATATACCCCCAAAATAAAAAAATAAATATGACCTTTTCTATATAGGATCCCCTCTGTTTTTATTGATACATTTTGGATAAGACACTGTTTACCCCTCACCTACTGAACACCGATGAACGATCAGGGTGCTAGGAGTCCGTAGCTGGTGGACTTTTATTTATTGAGGACTATATATGCGTGTATACCCTTCACTCTCCGATTCAACGTTATATGGATTAAGTGTGGGGGGGGGGGTCAATGCATGCTTTCTTAGTCGGGATCTGTTTTTTTTTTTATTGTACTGTAACTTTGTACAAAAAAGTAAAACATCTTTTGAAAGTAAAAAGCTAAATATGTATGTGATTTTATTTTAGCAGCATCCATTAGCAGTTATCAAGGCACAAGTTTTTGTCTACTAAAATATTAACAAAAAACAAATATTGCACAGTGTATTCATTAAGCAACTCATGTGAATACGGAACTTTGATTCCCCATTCAATTATCAAAAGGTAATTGCAGTTTAAAAGTTAAGTTTGGCCTTAAAGACTAAATACCTGGGTGCTCAGAGCAAATTTAGACACGTCAGTAAACTTTAAATTTAATTTGTGTACCTTAATAATTTTGACATTGTTTTGTTTTACACATAATTCACATTGCTTGTTAGAATGTGCATTATAATAGGCAGACAAATTGGTAAAATGTGAAAAGCATAAAAGCTTCTAGCTGTCCAAAGTGGATCTACATACTATGCGCAGGAAACAGATGAGCAAAAATGAGTTCCACACAAACCTGTTTAACCATCTCAAGGAACTTTTCTTTCTCATATTTCTGAAGTGCTCTGTAGTCTTCTACGGAGGTCACATCAAGCTTATGCTTAGTCTTAGGTTTAGGTGGTTCAAATGGACAGGTAAGAATTGCAATTTTAGCATTTTTTACTTCCTGGAATAAAAGTACATTGAACACTTAATTAGGCAGGAAAATATCACTGAAAAAACATTAAATGGGGAAGGGGGGCATCTTTGAAAAAGACAATAGCAATAAATTACAGAAATGCATAACCGACATGGGAGAGGTAGGAGGAGAAAAAAAAAAAAAAAAAAAAATAGGGAAACAAAAAAAAAAGAAGAGGGGGGCGAGCAAGGAAAAAAAAAAAACTAGGGCAACCAAAGAAAAAGGGCAACCACAGAAAAAGACTAGGGAGGCTAGCAAGAGAGAAAAATGGAGACCAAAACAAAAATCAGCCTAGGTTCCCTTGTAGATGATCTGGCTTAGCTTAAAGTACAAGTAAATGCCAAGTAATTATTTAGTTTTCTAAAAGTACTTTGTGCCAAACATCCGATTTGATTAAATATCTCTTTTATTCAATTTAACAATTGTACAAACAAAATAAAGAAAATAAACATAACCACAGACAGAGACAGAGAGACAGAGAGAGAGAGAGGACATACATACACACACACACACCATAAAATCGACCAAACATTACATAATTACTCTTAGCTCAAAATATATTGTAACACTAAAGAATCGGGTGCTAAATCTGGTGTAGAAAGCCACACATTCTGAAGAATTGTGTATGTCTTCCCCTGTGTTGGTACACCAATTTTTCTTAATAAATTGACCTGGGCACGCCATTCACCAATAGTGGGGGGTTAGAAGACATCCACCTCAAGGCTACTAATTTTCTTGCTACAAAAAGAACACCTATTACTAAAGATTTGCTCAGAATATTCGTCTTTAACGATTAGATTCAGTAAACATATCCTAGGATCTGCCAATATAGATATCCGACATACATTATTAAAATGACAACAATGAACCAAGCCTACATAATGTAGGTGTAAACGTCTGCATGTAGTCCCCATCAGGAGCCCATGTTGCAGGGTGACAGCGTAGAGCACAATTGGGGGACAGTTGTCACCTCCTAACATGGTGTCTAAAAAAAAAAACCAAACAGACCTTTATGGTAGGATTACCAGGTATTTTACTGAAAGCTGTAGAATACTAAAAGATACTTTTCAAATTACCGTATTTTGCGGTCCATAAGACGCACCGGACCATAGGACGCAGGGAGGTCCGCACCGGACCTCCCTGCGTCCTATTGGCAATTTTTTAGACACAAGGCGCACCGCCTTATGGAGCACTCGATAGACCGTAGCTTCTGTTCTATGACAGAAGCTGCAGTTTGTGACCGCTGAGACAGGTGGCGCTGTGATTATAGCGCCACGGTCTCAGTGATCACACCGAGCAGACGAAGAACGTCCATTCTTCGTCTGCTCTATGGTGATCTCGATCGCCGCTGCTCGGTTTTAATACGAGTGATCTCATTAGATCACTCGTATTAAACGAGCAGTGGCTCATACTACTCGCCCGGCGCCCGAAACTGCATGTCTCGGGCGTCGGGATTCGCTCCATAAGACGCAGGCACATTTCCCCCCTCCTTTTGGGGGAAAAAAAGTGCGTCTTATGGAGCGAAAAATACGGTACATTAACAAGGTAAGGATGTATACTATACACAGAACCTAGACTTTATACGGAACTTATAGTAAACATTCTGTAGCTTTTGTTACGGTAAGGCCTCATGTGAACACTGCAGTGCATCTGTGCATCATCCCTTTCTGTTCCCAGACCCTGTCCCCTGAAGACACCATGAAGTAATTAGAAATAGGAGTGGAAGGGATTTGCCTATAAAACCCCCGATAGGCTCCTTTGGGTCTAGAAAATCAGAGTATGTCCGTCTAGGTACCGTCACATGTGCTGAAGTGGTCTGCGACTCCAATATGGAAGTATGTGATGACCTAAAAATGTCTGCTGCCCCAACCCCCCCACCGCTGGTTTGCTTTGTCAAATTGAATTGTGTTAAAGAATCCCTGTTAAGACAACTAAACTTAAAAGTAATGGCCACTTTAAAATTTACCTTTGGCATCTGAGGATGGCTGAAGTCCTTATCCACTATAACACCTTTTATAAGTTGTGTGTCTTCAAGTTTGCCTCCAACTTTGCCTTCAACTTTAATTAACTCAAAATCAACATCCTTGCGTTCCATATCAGCTACAGTCAAAACTGCATTAACTGCAATTTCTGCCATTTGTCGGTGGCAACGGTTAATCCTACATAAAAAGAGGAAGTTCAGCCTTAGGTCATCATTGGCAAATTTAGTGACATGTAACAATAGACTTTTCCACATCTGTTTACCATCTAAAACACATCAATATAATTACATTTACTATGAATAGTACCGATAATCCTCGCTTAACGACTTACCTGCTTTGCGACCACTCGCACTTACGACCGTCCTCCGACCTTGTGCGACGCGTCGCCAGCAGAAGTGAAGTCCTCCGATCTTCACTGCGGTCCCGGTAAGTATTTTAATTGCCTGATGTACAGTACACTGTTCGGTACTGTACATCTGCAACGCTATACAGTACTGTATAGAGTTTCTCACTTAACGACCAATTCGTTTAACGACCTGGTCGTAGGAACGGAACTCGGTCGTTAAGTGAGGATACCTAAAGTTACATTTACTATTAAGACTAAATATGTTTTTTCCCCCACAGCAACTAGTGCACTAGTCAGTGTGGGATTACTATCCAGGACAGCACATGAGAGAAGCTAGAAATACCTAGTTAAGGTGGGACGACAGTCCACGAAACTTTTCCTGCCAAAGGCTTTGTCCTGGCTGCAGAAAAGTTAGACCGTATAATGCCAGGCGAAGATTTGGAAACTGGTCCAGATAGCTGCCTTAATGACCTTGTCTTGAGATGCTCCCACTCTTTCTATAAAAGGCAAAGTCCTTTGAGTGTGCTGTAAAGAGTTTTATGGCTGTTAAAGCAAATGGGCTTTGCAAGCTTTTACAATAGCATTTCTGGGCCATCTAGCTATTGCGTTTTTGGTTGCCGTTTTCCTTTTTAAGACCCAAGAAAAGGACAAGAGGTTGTTGGATTTTCTCCAGAATTTAGGGACCTCAAGTTTGGCTATTAGGCATCTTCTGACGTCTAATCTGTGAAAGGCAGCTTCTTGTGTTAGATGGGTTGTAATATTTTGTATCCTGTAAAAGTGCAAAGCCATTTTTTCTGGTAGAATTGGGCAGTAAAATTGTTCTCTGGAGAGTGCATACTTCGAGAACTCTTCTAGAAGGTGCTAGAGATAATAGCAAAACCATTTTCAGAGTTAGTATTGTCTTAAAACATTCTTCAAAAGGCTTAAAAAGGCGCCTAAAGTAACCCTCTAAGTATTGTTGAGAGGTCCCAGGTAGGAAGTTTCACCAACCAATTGTGACTGCCTTCTTGTGATGTAATTATTCTCCTAATGAGATTTTTCTGCTAATCTGATTTCCAGAAAACTAGACTTCTTAACCACTTGCAACAGATCTTCTGCGACAGATCAGACAGAGCGCTCTCCTCTACTCACCGCTCTCCATCCTGACACAGGAGGCGACGCCGGGAGGTGTGGGAGGAGAGCTTCGTCTCCTGTAACAATGACAGCTGTCGCTGCCACGCACGGCTCAGTATCCTGAAAGTTTATCTCCTCCCCGCTGGGTGCTGGCGCAGAATCGGAAGGCACACAGACTGGCGCCAAACGGGGAGGAGATCCCAATGCACGGAATTTCCGGTTGCATTTTTGGTCATCATGGCATTTTCGTCCGAGGCGTTTCAGCGGCTGAAATTTTAGTGCAGTCCTAGTTTTTACCTACCTCTTAGAGACTTAGGGCCCATTCATAGCTAACTGGTCGGATGTTGTGGTTTTTGCGGTGCGGTAGCCTTCTCTTTTAACAGAATTACCGTAAAGAGGATTTTAAAAAGGAACACATTTGGAGTACAACAAAGGAGGTAAAGAAGTAAAAAAAAAAAAAAAATATGGAGGCTGAAAGTTTACTTCTAAAAATGCTAGCTGCCTCTCTTGATTCAGGAGAGGCATTTAATCCAGCAGAAAAGTAGGCAAGTAGGAATTCAGCGCTGTATTAGGTCAAAAGAGGAAGGTAGGCATGTAAAAATGTGCATGTATTGCAGAGAGAGATATATATATATATATATATATTTT
>NW_017308709.1:127676-139714 GCF_000935625.1 Nanorana parkeri
ATATATATATATATATATATTTTTTTTTGCCTAGACATTCACTTTGAGAAACCAGCAATTGCAACATTTATATTGGTCTTAGCTTAGGTTATCTTTAAAGCAAAGAGCTTTGGTCAAAAGCAGCACTGGAAAAGGAAGAGTTATCATTCCGTACAGTTACTGCGCATGAGCATGTAGTTTGCCTATGCATAGCAAAGCAACATATTTACCTAACTGCTGCCCTCACCAGCATCATTACTTTACTTTCCTTTGCTCCTACTGGAGATAAGAGAAATGGCCAGTACGTTTGGCTACAGTTAGCATGCCCTCCACTGTGGCAGCATTGTTGCTTGGGGGGTGAAGAGAGTTGAGTCCTGTGCTCCATTTTGCAACTTTGGAGCTTAAAAACATTGATACGTGTAGTCCCTCCCAGTCAGGGAAGCGAGGGGCAGGCAAATATGTGCACCTAAAAAGGCCGGTAGTTAAAGAGGATCTTTACCTATATCATCAAAATAATAAAAAGGCACCTTTAGAAATGTTAAGTAATGACAATCTACAAACACATACTTCTAGATAATTGCTGGCTTTTTATGCTTTGCATACATTGTTTTTCTTTTACTCTTCATTCTTCGCACAGTGGCCATTTTAACTAAGGGCAGATTGCTAGATCTCCTTTACTTCCTGGAACTCTGGCACATGTGAACATGCACATCATCTCAGGGAAGGAAAATGCATTTCCCTGAGATCTCGTGAGATTACAGATGAGATTTCACAGCAATGTTCTGCTGATGTAACCTTCCCAGGATGCAATGCTTGGGAACAATTACATAATTTGTACCAAAGAGAACCAGGAAGTAGAAAAGACATTGTAAGCAAAATAAAAATGTTTGTTTAATGAATGCATGACGATTTCATATTAGCATGCAGATCTGCACACTGATGTGATATTTTAGTGAAAGAGGGTAAAGGTCCACTTTAAGTGAAAGTGTTCTGCCTTGCATGGGCAAAGCATGTGTAATTAGTAGGTGGTATTCTAGTATTGCTGAAATTAGAATGTTGCTTTGGCAAAAGGTGACTTGCTAAATTAGTTTTAAAAAAAAGCCATCTTACACTTTTGAGCCAAGTGTGGTCATTGCAGTTTGAATAAGCGGATCAATATTATTGGGATCCACAGGAAAACTGTCACTGATCTTATCCAAATTCTCAATAGCGATTCTTGCAGCTTGCTCATATCCATCTGAAATTCTTATAGGATGAATACCACGATCCAGCAATTGCTCAGCTTGTTCTAGTAAAGCACCTGCAAGAACTAAAAACAGAATTCACATAAGTTAAAACGCACAGGAAAATATATTTTATATAAACCTAATAATTCACAGGGGGAGGAGGAGGGGGAAAGGAGCGGTGTTATATAGCGGGTGTCACACCTAAATTAAGATAGAAAAGAAAAAAAGTTAGGAAGGGTGGGGTTTTTTTAGGCACTCTTAAGCGATGATTCACAAAAATGTTTTTATATCATATGTATAAAATGTAATTAAATACATGATTAAAAAAAGTAAATCACAAGGTAGCAGAAGAGAGCAAAAAGGGAGTAGAAACACCTCCAATATCCACCAATGCCCTTAGTGTTAATTGGTTAAGACCAAGTTAACATAATTAGTTTAGCTAGTTCATTAGTAGGTCTCAACTCCCACAATATGGTTGACACACTTCAATTGGCTAGCCGGCTAATCTGTAGCTATTCGTTGGAGTTTAAATATTGAAGAAACCGAGAGGATTTAGCTTTATAGGCATTTAACATCATCCGTTAGATATGGATTCAGTGTATCGCCATCTGTGGCAAGCTGTTATTAGTTCAACATGATTATATAACACTCGCCGTGGTTTTGGATTGCCGTCCTATTATCGTCGATTGATATGCATCAACCATTAACAAATAGGGTTAACATTCTACATTATTTAAAAAATATAATATGGTTTCTTAGCTTTGACTCAGGGAGATAGGGTTAGTCAAAGCTTAGGGCTGAGTCAAAGCTAAAGAAAGCTAAGAAACCATACCTGACATTTTTTAAATCATGTATTTAGTAAAATGTATACATTTTATATAAAAACATTTTTGTGAATCATCGCTTAGACTGCCTAAAAAAACACCACCCTTCCAAACATTTTCTTTCCCAATATAGACCTAAACGTTTACCCAACATATTTAGAAACAAAGAAAAAGGCAGCTTTGCAGATCAATTAATTCAATCTCATGCACCGCAGCACTTTAGCTGTACTCCGCAGGCTGAGAGGAAAGCCAGCAGATAGTCAGGACTTTATTGCTTTTGCACAGTGCTGTCGGTGAACAGTTTCAACAAAAGAGCATATTAGAGTGTATGTAAACTCAAAGAACATTGTATTTGGCTCACATTTGTTCTGTTAAATATAAAATTAAGTTGTTAGATCTGTTTGGCAAGTGCAAAATATACCTGTAGAACCTGCCAGAAATGGAGAGCTGTCCTGTGAACTCTGCAGTATTATCTAAAGCAGTCTTATGATCCTTGCCCACATTACAGCTGAAATACAGTACACTTCCTATGATATGGAGATGTAGATAGATTGAAGGAGGTGTTCTTTAGTCAAACACTTGACCTAGGTTGATAAAGCTGCTCCTCCATTGATACAGTACAGTTACTAAGTGTTGCTACCCTGGGACAGAAGTATTAAGGACAAGATCACAAAAAGAAAAACAAGCCTGGAAAAACTAAAGTAAATTTAGTGCACCTCCTTCTAAATACTCCATGCCTGCTCATATTTTATTCAGCACACACACACACACACACACACACACACGTTTATGATCACTAATCTAGACCACTGAATAGCCCAAGTGTTTTGGGGGCTGAGACAGGGCCAACTAATCGGAAGCCGATTAATTGAAGATTGAAAAAGTTGACAATAAAATCGATTATAGTCGATTTGTTGCAGCCCTATCCGCCGCTGTACTCTTCCTTGCTCAGGAGATATTGCACCTCGCTGATCTTTAGCTCCCAGTTTCCCCAGTCACTAGTCGAGAGACTGTAGTGTAGGGTGAAAAACTGAGAAACGGTGCAAGATGCCCTCCCCCAGACATTCTGACTGCACAACCCAGCAGGGGTTCAGCTGCTAAAGAGCCCCGGTAAGCCATAGCAGGGGCCTGGACAGACGCAGAAGAATATCATTGTCCTGAGCTCCTTGGAGTACAAAGGGAGCTAACGAAGGGCGGTGCTGACGATCTTTTAATAAACAGGTTACCCAGAATAACACACTTAAACATAACCCATCACCAATACACAACCCATAAACTGATGACCATGTCGTCACAGTCCGGTCATGCTGACTGGTGAAATTTTTGACTGACTGATACACCCTATAATTTTTCGAGCCCTGAAAATGAGATTCATATAATTTGGATTTCTGGATATGTGTTGCCATGATCAATGCTGGTCTCCATCTTATGGTTTTGTATATTCTTTTGATCTTTGTGAGCAGGAGGTGCTGCTTGATAGTGTCCCACAGTCTCCTCCCTTTGTGTGTTGGCCCCCTGCAGCCCCTCCCAAAGGGGACTTGGCATCTAACCCCAGTGTTTTTACAAATATTGAATCAGATCCAGCTTGTTTCACAGTAGGCCAAAACCTTTACACATTTATAATATATCTTGACCTTTTGATTGTTATTATTGATTTTGATTAGGTATATACAGTATTTATATGTTGTATAGTTAGATATGTCCTCCTGAGAAAGCCCCAAGAGGTTATTGAACAATATGAAAATACATCATTAATGTGACAGCTTTTTGATAGTGACAAAAACAATGGCTGTAATTACCAGCACAAACAGTGGTTTTAATAAATGTTTTATTGCACCTTTTTAAATTAATTTGTAATAAAAAATGTAAACATGTAAAAAATGTGTTTCTTTTGTTTGGTCTGGCACATTGATTTAAAAGCCCCCCATTTCAATGAGATAGGAAAAAGGTGTATACATATCCTGTTTTTCCTGTATTCATTTGAGAGGGGTGCAGCCGACAAGACCTCTCCCCACTGATCATTGTGTTTTCACAATAGTATAGTTTTGCAATAACACATGCTCGATATGCAAAGCAGCCATCAATCATCAAAATGAAAAACTAGTACCTGTAGCACCCCTCACATGCCAGAGCCGTGGCCCTCTCCCTGCGTTCCTCCCTCACACCAGCCACCCTCCCAGTCATGTATGCCCACCTGATCTACCAAGGCTGTCAGCAGGCAGGGGGGAAGCAGCCACAGCACAGTGTACACATGCCGCAAAATGCACGTTCCCCTCCAGAAGAGCCACAGCACAGGAAGAGGAAAAGTCCCTTTCAGTGCACCAGAATGGATCCTCCTACTAGAAAGGGCAGGCGTAAGTGGTGCAGTACTGGCCAAAGGGCAGTAGACAAAGATGTCGGCCACAGCCCCGGTCTTATGTGCGGCCTTCCCCTAGAAAACTAGCTGTGCAGCCACATACAAGAGGGGACAATAACTTTGTCTTCATTGGGGTCTTTGGTACAGGCCCACGGCTATAATGAAGCAGATACCAGGTCCTGACCGCGGGAGCTACATCCTAGACAGCAAGCCATGGCCTAAATTAGCAGCTGAAAATGAGCGGCGCTCGCAAAAAACTGTGGTGCCACCCTCCCACTATAATCCAGGCCCCGGACGCTATGCCCCGTGTCATGGAGGGCTGACACAGGACCGCCATACAAGCCACCAGCCCTATACATAACCACCAGCGGAGAAGCAGGGAGGAGATCCTTAAAAAGGCACCGCCACCAACGCACATGGTGGCCAACGCCAAGTAGTTAGCAGCTCACCCAAGGTCCCCCAACAAAGCGAATTGCCTCTGGCCGGGCACTGCTCGCCTGAATAAGGTACTGTGACTGGGAAGCCAAAACCCCAGGTCATATACGCCATCAAGAGAAGTCTTGCAGGCTTCCCTGATGACAGAGCCGTCACAGCCGATCCTGCCGTGATAGGATCTGCATGCGCTCACTGGCAGGGATGGGTAGGAGGACAACAAGGATCTAGATCATCCAGTGCGTCACATAGCCAGCAGTTGCTTGAAGATTAACCGAAAAAGTATATTGCAACTCCGGTTTAATGGCTGAAGGAAACACTGGTTTGTATTAGCAGCTGCCAAGATGGCAGTACTGCTGCAGGGACAATGGGGCTGTAAGAGTGCAAACCAAGTGGTAAGTTTTCCCATAATGTGCAAGCACACAGATGGTTCTACCACGGCACCAGGGTTAAACAGATCAAGCAGATAAATATATTTTTAATGGTATATTTCAGACCTAAAAAAAGAATATTCAGGGAATACCGAAAAACAAAAACAAAAAGGGAAGATGTAAACCTCCAACCCTCAGAGATGAAGGCTTTTCTGCAAAACTACACCACATGCAGTTCAGCACTTGCGTGAAAATTTTTTAAAGGATTTAGGTTCTTGTAAGAACAAACTAACTCTACTTTATCATCTCTAATATACGGGGTTTTCCTCCTGCTTTTTAACCACACCATTCATATGCAGACTAAAGCTGCAGTTAGGAAGTACATATACAAATTCAATTTTTTTCCTGATTCAAATGTAGATTTTTTTATAGACTTACCAACAACTCCAGTGGTCCCATCTCCAATTTCATCATCTTGAGATTTGGATAGTTCTACCATGAGCTTGGCTATTTGATGATCAACATCCATCATACTAAGAATTGTGGCTCCATCATTAGTTACTGTAACCTGACCATCCTTATCCACCATCATTTTGTCAAGTCCTACAAATAAAAAAAGCAAGGTTACCACTTTTTAAAGGAGGGGAAAAAAAAAATAATAATTTACATTAAAAAGCATGGGGAAAGGTTAGACAATGTCAGATTTTTATTGTTTCCTATATGCCCATTAGTGAGAAATCACTTCACTTCTTGCTCTGGAACAATGACAACGAGATAGAAGAAAAACACCCCCAAGTAAGAATCCCACCTTTGAGAGTGGTCATTGGAACAGGTGTTTCCACCACAAGGCCCCTTTCACACGGGCTGATCAGGATTGAAGCAGTACAGATCGGATGTCACCACATTGACATACATGTCAATAACGCAATCTTGCGATAGAGGAAACAAACTTACCAGTAACTCCATTTCCAATAGTCTTCCAGGACAGCATGTGAGAGGTACCTCCCTTGAAAAAGGAAACACACCACCATAGAATTTAAAAGGCCTCTCAGGATGCTCCTCAGTAGATTTGAGATCTGAAACAACCAGGTCCTCAGGCTTGGAAGATTTGAGAAACCCCCTCGGTGACTGACACAGTAGAGGGGGTAGGCATAGTAGGGCTAAGGGTTGGAGCCCAAAAATGATCCAAAAGTGAAATATGGATGCCAAATCTTTAACTGAAGACAAGAGGCTGCTACATGCAGAAGCCGAGTCTTCCTTAAGAATTCTTCCTATACAAGAGTAGCAGAGAGGCTTGGTATGGGCAGGATAAAGCTTCATTCCACATACAGCACACTTTTGGATTTTTTTTTCTGGGGCTTTGGCCTGTAGAAAAAAATAAATTAGGGGGTTCCAAATCAACCCGGGAGGAATATTTAACCAAGGGGTCCAGGTGAAGAGCAGGAAGGCTGAGCATCAGGGCAGAGAGAGAGAATATTGAAGTCACTCTCTTACCTGAGCTTGCTTGGAAACTGACGTGCCTGCATCCAGCCCCAACTGTGCTGCCTGGGAAGACTCCGTAGCAGACAGCGTGCAATTTGGCGTTCTTGCAGCCACTGCTGAAGAATATGAAGCCAGGAAGTTCCAGCTAGGCCCTCCCCTTCCCCTGCACCGAAAACGAGGCCTGGAACGCAAGACATCCGGCACCCGGAAGTGACGCAATTCCACCAGCGAGTCAGGCCATGGACAACGTCCCAAGACTACTGCGAGGTACTGACCAGCCGACTCACCCAGTCTGTACCCCTGTCAGTCTATGGGGAACCATATGTAGACGGACATGTTTACATCAGATAACCTCCGATCCAACACAATCAGATCCATCGAAACAGGACACTGCTCAGTTAGTTTTTCTGGGCCTGGCCGGAGTTGGGGGTAACCAGGCGTAAACAGGTACCCATCTGTTTACACACAATATTCAATATTCTTTCTATCCTCTGATGCTCCGACTGTCCAGACTAGCATTGGGCATCTAAATCATGTACACCTGAAAAACTGACAGGCCAAATCAGACCAACCGTGTGAAAGGGGCCTAAGATTTTTGCCTTATCTCTGGTTTAATAATCAACAGTGAAAATCACACCTCAGTGGGAAGACAGCAATAAAAAGAAAAGGAGGTAATATGTTTCACACAATATCATGTTCATAGCTGTAGTCCATTTTGACAAATAATGGAATCTGTATGCAAATGAAGTCCTAAAATGTCATGTCTTGACAGACCGATTCAGCCATCACCAGCGGGTAGGAGAACAGAGGAGCAGAGCGGCGACAACTAATCGATGAGAATAGTTGTCAACAATTCTCATTGATTATAATTAGTTGTTGCAGCCCTAAACATTTCCACTATTATGCTTAATTGTTAAGAGCAGGTGGTAGGTAAACTCCGGCCCTCCAGCTGTGGTGAAACTACAAATCCCATCATGCATTTGCCCCTGGGAGTCATACCTGTGGTTGTCATTCTTGAAATGCCTAATGGGATTTGTAGCTGTATCACAGCTGGAGAGCAGGGGTTTGCCTACCTGTTATAGAGTTTCTTCTGAAATCCTGTATTCGGTTTGTGGCAAACCTCTCCATTGTTACCGTGACCAAGCAACTATCTTTGATTCATCAGCCCAAGGCACATTTTTCCCAGAAGACCTGGCCTTTGTTTAAAATGATACTCAAATGCTCTTGCACAGCAAATATTTTTTCTTAACCTCTCAAGCAGGTTGAATTTGAGCAATCTCTTTCTGATTGTAGATGCACGCACCTGGACCAACTGAAGATTCAACAGTGAAGCTTTGGGGTTCTTGGAGATTTTTCAATAACAGTCTGCTCTTGGGTTGAATTTGCTGGACTGGCCAGTCCTGGACAAATTAGCAGTTGTTTGAAATCCACGGCACTTGTACATTATTTTACTTATGGGAATAATGGATTGCAAATCATTTGGCAATGTTTCATTTTATGAATTGATATTTATATACACGTTGACAATTTACACAGTGCTTTACATAGTTAACCCCTTCATGACTGAGGCCTTTTTTTCATTTTTGCACCCATGTTATATTCCACATTTTAGGCCTGAAAATGACTTAAAACCCCCAAACATTATATATGTTCTGAATGCCAAGACCCTATAGAATAAAATGGTGGTAGTTGCAAATTTTTATGTTGTGCAATATTAGCGCAACTCCTTATTAAACCCCAACATTTAGGGAAAAATTTAATTACATGCCCCAAAACACAACAAAGATGAGGTTACAACGAGTAAAACGATACCCAACATGCCCAGGTTACAAATTGCGTGCGTCCGTGAAACAGCGAAAAACTGCAGTACCCCAAAAAGTCCATAGAAGACGCTTTAAAAGCCCCCCACAGGTCATCAATTTAGAGATACCCAAAATACTGGCCCTAGAATTATTGCTCTCACTCCGGCATGCGCGGCGATACCCAACATGTGTAGTGCGTTCGTCGTTTTCATACGTAGGCGCACCCGACGCGTGTTTATGTGGCGACGCGCGTTCTCACTGGGGCGGGGGACTTTTACATTTTTTTTATTAGATTTTTTTTTTTTTAAAAAATTTTTTAACTTTACTTTGACTGCTATCACATTGTTTTTTCCATTTCCCTAAAAAATCTGTCATTATGCAAGCGTTCCGCCGGGATTACCTTTTCCCTTAATCCTCGTGGGATCATACCCCATACCCCTATAAATGACTGATTTGAATGAAGTGGCGGTCAATCACCCTACACACTAAACACACAGAGGATTGAATCTGTGATTACACAGGTGTGAATGAGTAATTTAAACATCCGTTTCTTCCCCACACCCATCAAGTCCTGACGAAGCGACTAGACATGTGTGCGGTATGAGTCTGTGGACACGGACACCCACACACCACACACACACACGAATCCTTAAAAGTTTTAGTTAGGCTGTACTTCTCAGCCTAACTAAAACCTAACATTTTAATCTTTTTTTCTCTAAAAGCTAAAGCTAAAAGTGTTCACCTGGCATACAATGTCACTGTCACTAAGTGATAGCGACATATTTTAAACATCACTGTCATGAGGTGCCTAAATTAAAAATTAACCCCTTCGGGTAAAAAACAAATCTGCAGCTCAGCTACAGATTCATTGTAATGGGTTAATCTTTATATTACTTATAGTATAAAAAAATATCATTGTTTTTTTTTTGCACTATTCACTTTTGAACATAACATTTTCATTATTTATTTAAATATATCAAGCAATCATAGTGAATTCATCTTACTATTACTGCTTGATTTAATAAATTTGTGATTAGGCTGCTTCAAACTTAACACCCAATAATAACATTAGGGACACTGAATCATTAGGGACACTGAAGCATTTCAGTGTCAGATGTCAGCAAAGGTTTTCTGTAGGGATGCACAGATATAGCGGCAGAAAAATTGCACTTTTCTGCCGATACAGTGGCGCATCCCTGGTTTCTTCCCTCCCCGCTGGGCGCTGCTCTGTGTCCCAGTGGGGAGGAGAGAAACTGACAGCCAGCCGAGCGGGAGGAGAGCCCTGTGAGCAGCCGGCATCTCTCCTTCCACACCGCTAAGCCTCCTATCACAGTCCAGCAGAGCGGTGTGAGGGAAGAGACAGCACGCGCTGTCACAGGAGGCGGGGCAGGGAGGAGAGCCAATGCACTCAGCGATCGCTGAGTGTTTGTACATAATTGACAAAAAGTATGGTTACTAGATCCTCAATTATGAATGGGAAGCTGCTGCTATCTCCAAGTTATGAATGAACAGGAACACTCAGTATAGAGGATTCCTGTTAATTGATAACAGGGGCTGCAGAAAAAGAGATTGAGGACAGAGTCCTCGATCTCCTTTTCCATTTTAAAAATGGAAATATCAGGGGTCTGTTTAGACCCCCAATATTTCCCCCGAAGCCTCTAAAAAGTAAAAAAATTTAAATATTTAATTAAAAAAAAATATAAAAGTTGAAAAGTTTAAAAAGTAAAAAATTTTCAAACATTTCAAGAAAAAACGTTTTCGGTTTCAGCCTAACAATTTTTTTATTTCGGTTTTGAAATTTCTATTTCGGTGCACCTCTAGTTTCCTGATCGTTCCAACAACGATCAGAAACCTGCAACATTCTTTGAGCAATATAAACCTGCATCTAAATGTTTCCATTGCTGAAAGTTTAGAAGAAAAAAAAAAAAGCTGGTATACATAAGGATTTCCCGATCTAGACCAGCTGTCAGTAACGGCTAGAGCTGCAAATGCAGCTTTGCTCTCACTGCCAGAAGACACCCAATTCTCAGCAGTTACCAGCCTTACAGAGAATATTTCCCCCGAAGCCTCTAAAAAGTAAAAAAATTTAAATATTTAATTAAAAAAAAATATAAAAGTTGAAAAGTTTAAAAAGTAAAAAATTTTCAAACATTTCAAGAAAAAACGTTTTCGGTTTCAGCCTAACAATTTTTTTATTTCGGTTTTGAAATTTCTATTTCGGTGCACCTCTAGTTTCCTGATCGTTCCAACAACGATCAGAAACCTGCAACATTCTTTGAGCAATATAAACCTGCATCTAAATGTTTCCATTGCTGAAAGTTTAGAAGAAAAAAAAAAAAGCTGGTATACATAAGGATTTCCCGATCTAGACCAGCTGTCAGTAACGGCTAGAGCTGCAAATGCAGCTTTGCTCTCACTGCCAGAAGACACCCAATTCTCAGCAGTTACCAGCCTTACAGAGGCCCCAAATAGCGGATCACGTACAGTGTCGGTGCTGCCATGATATCACGTCGGCTCCACTGGGTTCTCAGTGTGTAATGACAGTTCAGCATCTCCTGGTTACCTAGTAACCAGGGGAAGCTGGACTGTCATGAGAGCTTGTCGGAGCCACAGAGGTACCGAGCAGAATAGCTGAGCCAAATGGCGCTCGGCAGCATTTGGCTATTCACTCACTGCTGTTTGGCCCCTATTAGAATAGGCCGAACAGCAACGAGTAGCCTGCAGGAGGTTCAGCTAAGCCGATCCAGATGTTGGATTAGCCGAGTCAAATTCCTTCTGCACTTCGGCCGACCCGAACCCAACAAGCCGTTGTATGGCTGAAATCAGCTGTACAAGGCTGAAGTGAATAGCCGAACTGTGTTCGGTTCACTTCGGGTTGGTTATTCACACGGCTGCCTTCGGCAGCTTTGTGAATAACCCCCTATGTGTCCCCAGTTATTTTACAAACACTGGAGCGATCACTCCGGTGTTTGTGCTGTACAGAGGATCGGTAAATATCAATGATACTTATCGATCCCCCGCTCGGCCACGCACAGAGCCGCTGTCATCTGGAAACTGACAGGATGACAGCGGCTCCGTTCTCACCGCTCAGCCATCCTGAAGCCAAACTTGTGGCTTCTCCCCGCCAGCCGCCGCTTGCTCCTCCGCCCCACCCCTGGAGATTTTTTTTTTATCCCCGTTGCCACAGCCCCTACAAGCGTTGGGGGTCTGCAGTGAAATATCTGGGGTCTAAATAGACCCGACATTTCCCTTTTGAAATAGAAAAAAGAAATTGAGGACATAGAGTCCTCAATTTCTTTTTTTGCAGCTCCAGCAATCAATGAATGGGAAGCACTCAGTACAGAGGCTTCTCATTCATTCACAAACTAATGATCGTAAGATATTTTACTATCATTAGTTTATGAATGGGGAGGAAGACCCTACAAGCGGGGGGACAGCAGCGGGGATCCATGGAGTCTCTCATCCCTCCCTGGGCTGGCTCCAGGGAGGGATGAGACTCCAGATGCCGGCAGCTGGCGGCAGGGGGGGGCCCGGTATTTTTGATGATAGCAGTCATCAGCGGCTTG
>NW_017308709.1:146317-156816 GCF_000935625.1 Nanorana parkeri
CAGCATTGTGCTAGATGGTTCTACTGGCAGGAATTTACTCTTACCCAAATACAGTGTCCTGCTGCAGGGGGGGAACGATACATAAGTGGTATTGAGGTGGTCGATGGTCCCTTCCCACCTCCCATATCCTTCCCTTCCCCTCCCCTTCCCTCCCCTTCCCTCCCTACCCCCCCTCCTTTTTATCTTTTGTGCTTCTACACTCCTTTCTCTGTCACCCTGATTTCCTTTCCTTGCGTAGGAAGGACCCTAGGGTCTTCAGTCAATGTACTATTCCGATGGTTACTGTTTGTACTCATGACATGACTACACTATAGCTCTATCTCCTTATATCGTCAGGAATACTGCAGGTTGTTTTATTTTGTTTACTGACCTCTGGGCCCCATACATCTTGTAATCTTGTTTCCCCCTTAATGTCCTATTTTTGCCTCTATGTAACTGTTCTGCGTGGTACTCTTTTCTTTGTGTCTACAAAATGTTTGAAATTTCAAAAATAAAGAATTTGAAAAAAAGAAGGGGAAAGGCAAAAGTGGGTTTCGTTTTTCCCCCGCCCAGGCCCAAGCAAAACCCCAATGACTGCCCGGCTTTGGTGGGGGGGGAAGACTCAAATTGTTCCTCCCCCAGTGGCAGGAGGTCACAAACAGCGGTGTGACCCCGAAATGTTCGTTGCAATTATGTTATGCTGCACGTCAATAAATAGACGGTTTGCTTTTCACTTTTGGAGTGCCGGTGTCTCTGCTTATATCTACAACTATGGCGGTTGCCACCCACTGACTACCATAGCACCCATTTGCCTTTTAACCCTCTCCTTGTATCGTGAACCATCCTGTCACAAGGCTCAGAAGGGGGTCCCCCGGGGTGCGCCGTATAGCGTTACAAAGTGGATCTTAGGACTGCCCGCATAGCACACAGTACGTGCTTAGGACAGGGGAGGCGGACCGGGGAACCCCCTGGAGAGACAAATAAATTACCACTAAGTACGTTACCTCATTGAAATTATCTACACTGCACCCCCGCAGCGCGAAAGCGTCTCACCATTCCAGGTACAGCTAGTCACCAATCAGGCAGTCAGGGAGGCCACTGGTAGCGCTGAGAGGGAGAGACAGAAATAGGAGAGTAGTGGTAGGTGGGTGACCGTGTGGTAGACTAATGGTGCCATTGGGCAGTAGCACCGCCAGGGTGGTCGCAGATGCAGGGTTGGCAATCGGGTTGAGTTAAAGAGCCCGTTAAGTGGAGAGTCCAACGGAGGTCTGTGACTGGGCGTCAGCTGGTGTCGCGTTCCCTGGAGAGGATGTCACCCGGCGGTCGGGTATAGGCCCCATGTGATCGGGGAGGGCCAAGCTGGAGAGGGTACATGATGTCGGTGTCTCTCTCCCCATCTGGCATACACTGGAGTGTGGGAGATGCGGTGGATCCGCTGCCTCCGGTTGCCGTTAAGGGCGGGGATGTCTCCGGACCCCGCGGCCGCGTAGGCCTCGAATTCGTGGGCGGCTCTGGTGTCCCAGATAGCAGGTGGGTCTGCGGTGAGGCGCGGCCGCGGTAACAGCTCTGTCCGCTAGGGAAAGTGTCGGTTGGCGTCCGCCACGTTGTAAGTGGGTACTTTAGGCAGGGAAATCAAGTTTGAGCGCTAGTTAGGACCGGAGCTTCCTCAACGTGCTCCTCACTGCTCCATAGCTTGGCAACGCCCCCCGCCTTTCCCCTTCTTAAACGCCCACTTCTTACCCTGGTCCTGCTTTTTACCCCCTCTGTTCTTCTGGGCAAGTTGACCTCAAATGGGCTTCCTAGGTTGTTTGTTTGCTAGGGGGAACCCTTTCTTTTTGTCCAAAGACCTGTCCAGAACCGCCTCCAGCTCTTGACCAAACAGCAAATCTCCTTTAAATGGTAGGCCACAGAGCCGGTTCTTTGACGCAATGTCCCCAGACCAGGTCTTTAGCCAAAGAGCCCTCCGAGAAGAATTGATCAGCGCTGAAAACTTTACGGCTTCCACGGAGGCGTCTGCGACATAAGCGACAGCCTTGGATAGCCCCTGGAAGGATTCCGACACAAGTTCTGCGCTGGTTCCAGTTTCCAACAGAGAATGTAGCTGGCCCAGCCAGACATCCAGTGTCCGGGCTATGCAGGTGGTGGCCAGGGGTGGCTTGAAGGCCGCCGCTTCCCATGCCTTTCGTAAAAGCGAGTCCGCCTTCTTATCCATGGGCTCCTTAAGGGCCCCCATGTCCTCAAAAAAATAAGTCGGTTTTCTTGGACATGTTAGAAAGGGAAGCGTCCAGTTTAGGGCATTTTTCCCAGACTCCGCAGTCCTCTTCGCTGAAGGGGAATCTCCGCTTCAGCCGAGGAGTAAAGTGCAGCTTCTTCTCGGGATCTGCCCATTCCACGAGGATGAGGTCCTTGAGGGATTGATGGACCGGAAAAGTCCCACCCTTCTTGGACTGCAGCCCCTTGTAAAGGCTATCATGCACCGACAATTCGGTTTGCTCCTCCTTGATTCCCAAGGTTTCCCAGACCACTTTGAGCAGTTAGTTAGTGTCAGATGCTGGAAAGAGAAATCTGGAAGCCCTGACCTCTCCTTCCTCCGCAGATTCGTCCTCCTCTGAATTGGAGGAAGAATCCACGGATTTTGCGGTGTCCCTACTGGTACCGCTCTCAGTACTTGCGGGTTTGAATCCCAGAAGGCCCAGTCTGATCCTGAATGACAGAAAGCAGAGATTGAAAAGTCGCCACCATCTCCTGCTTCATACTGTCTAGCAAGCCCTTAATTTCCAGCAGATTCCTCTGCCACCAGCTTTTCCAAGCATGGCTGGCATAGTGGCTTTTTATGTGAGGACGCTAATCTGTCACCACAGGCGGCACACTTTCTATACTTGGGACGCGAGCCTGAGGGCACGGCTGTGGGCTTTTCTTCAGGGTTCCTAGCCTGAAACAACAAAAAAAAACACACGCTGTGTTTAGTAACCCCTCCCAAGAGCCACTATGCCCCCTCAATGTACCCTTGCCCCCAAGGGGCCCCACCACCAAAAGGTACAGGGTAGTTTAAGGTGCCGTGCACCTGCCTACCTTAGAGCTGGCTGCAGAGGGTTCTCCCAGATCAGTGGGTGCAGCAACATTTGCAGAGTCTGCTGGCATGGTCGCTGACCAATGCGAAGGTCCACGCTCTCCGCCCCTGCTCCGATTGCTCCCACCTCGTTTGGTGCCACAAGGTTCTACGCCGGGTAGCTGGCCCTCCCTCCAGGGTCTGATTAGCGCCATGGCCGAGCGGGACACATCCCTCTTATGGCCGGACCGGAAACGCGTCATTTGACGCCATTCCCAACCTCCACCCCGGCCTGTGACCTCCGACAGCGCTTCAGTCTTTCGGCGGCGTCTGACGTCACTGCTGTGCGCCTTAGCCCCATGAGCCTCTGCTCGAGGCGGCCGCAAAGAAACAACCTGCAATGGCGCGAGGCTCCCTGCTGCCACTACACAACAGTGAGTAACGAAAAACGGCAAGGTGGGGTGTGATCCTAACAGACCGGCGGCTACTCATTCAGCGCAAACTGAAAGCCTTGCAGGTGCCCACATCAGACCGCCAGAGTCCCCCAAGAAGGCAGCTGTAACCCCTGCTAGCTGGGAAAAGCTCCACTGGAGCGGTCACAAAAAGGAGGATGGTTGCCCTCTTAAGAGGAACCTCAGGGCCAATTCACCCCTAAGGGTGGGACAGGATGGGGACTGCCCTAGGGATCTTACCCAGGTATCTCCAAGACCACTGGCCCCAAAGGAAGGAGATAACCGGGCAGCAGGCCCTTGCCACGTGCACGCAGGCCTATCCAGAAAACAAAAACATCTGTCATATTTCTGTAGTGCTCCCATGCTCCTGTTAGGCCGAGAAAACACATAACTAGGTATGCTGGGGGCAAGTGCCCTTTTATTTGGTGTATGTGATGTGTTTCAGGTGGGAGGAGACTTATCTCTCAGATGCTGTCCTGGAAGATTACTTGGGAAAACAGATCCGTAATGGCCTCCTGAACCAAAGATGCCTTCACTAAAGCAGTTGTTTGGTTATTTCAGAGACAGTATAGTAATACCAGGACAGAGATTCACTGCTACTTCATGAACCATGATGGTTCCACTAAAATCAATGGATTTGTATTCAGAGACAGTATAGCAATACCAATACATAAGGCATGCGCAAACACAGATTCATAACCATCTCATGAACCAATGTTTACATAAAAGCAGTGAATTGGTCATCTTAGAGGCAGCATCGTAATATCAATACATTAGGTATGCCCAACACTGAGATTTATAACTACCTCATGAGCGAAAGAACTACCACTTAAAATAAAATCGGTTTGTCTCAGAGACAGTATAGCAATACCAACATCTAAAAGGTATGCAATAGTGCAAGTCTCCACCATCTCCTGAACCAATATCCTTTTACTAAAGCAGTAATTGGTTCATTTCAGACACAGTATAGTAATACCAACATAAGGTATACACATACCGAGGGACCCCACCATCTCCTGAACCATAATTCTTTCACTAAAGCAAATAAATTGGTTCTCAGCGACAGTACAGCAATACCAACAAACAAGGTATGCGCAATCACTGAGATTCACAACTACCCCATGTACCCGTGATGCTCTCTCTAACAGTAGTAAATGGGTCATCATAGAGACAGCATAGGAACACCGATACATAACGGAATGCCCAACTGCGATTCATTAACTATTTAATGAACCAACGTTGCTTTCACTAAAGCAATAAAGTGTTTATTCCAGTGGCAGTATAGCTATACTAACACATAAAGCTGGCCATAGACCTTGCAATTATCTGCAGATTTTCTGTGGTCAGATGGAAAAGGTGCAACAGATTCCTCCATCTACACTTAACTGCGTGGATGGAGTAATCTCCACCTGGGCCAATCTGTTGCACTTTTTCCATCTGACCACAGAAAATCTGCAGATAATTGTAAGATGTATGGGCACCTTAAGGCATGCACATACCGAGCGTCTCAACTATCTCCTGAACCATATTATTTTACCAAAGCAGAAATTGGTTTATTTCAGAGACAGTATGGTAATACCAACATAACATATGCACATACGAAGGGTCCCGATTGTCTCCTGAACCATATTCTTTTACTAAAGTCACAATTGGTACATTTAAGAGACAGTAGGTAATTCTAACATAAGGAATGTACATACCGAGGGTCCTAACCATCTCCTGAACCAAAATTATTTTACTAATGCAAATAAATTGGTTCTCAGCGGCAGTATAGTAATACCAATAAACAAGGTATGCGCAACCACTGAGATTCATAACTACCCCATGTACCTGTGATGCTTTCACTAAAAGCAGTAAATGGGTAATCATAGACACCATAGTAGCATCCATACATAAGGTATGCCTGATTGAGGTTAATTAACCACTGCATGAACGATGGTGCTTTTACTAAAACAATAAAGTGTTTATTCCAGCGACAGTAAAGTGATACCAACACATGAGGTATGCGCAACACTAAGTTCCATAACTACCTCATGACCCAAAGATGCTTTTATTAAAGCAATAAATTGGTTATTTTGAAAACAGTACAATAATACCAATACATAAAAGGTATGCCCGCTACTGACGCTCATGACCATATTAAACCCAGTCAAGTCTCTCCTTAACCAGTTGACATCCGCGGTGTTAAACCCCCTTCCCATCCAGGCCATTTTTCAGTATTCAGCGCTGCGGTACTTTGACTGACATTTATTCCGTCATGCAGCGCTGTACTGAAATGAATTTAATGCCCTTTTTTGGGGACAGATGGAGCTTTCTTTTGGTGGTATTTATTCACCACTGGGGGTTTTATTTTTTTACTATATTAAGGAAAAATTACCGAAATTTAAAAAAAAAAACAGTTTCCCCTATATTAAATGATAAAACATTTATTATTACCCAATTTTTTGGTAAAATATAAAAGATGGGGTCACGTCGGGTAAAAAGACACTAAACATGTCAAGCCTTAAAATTGCGTGCGCGCGCGAAACCTCAAAAAACGATAATACCCAAAATTGGCCCTAGGCGACGCTTTAAAAGCTGTTACCGCTCATCAGTTTAGTGTTATCAGTGATTGATGGCCCTAAAATGATTGCTCTCACTGCGACGTTCGCGGCGATATGTAACATGTGTAGCGCAATTGTAATTTTTGCGCGCTGGGGCACCGGACGCGTATTTACGTTTATAGGCGCGTAAACGTGGGGGTGGGGGAGTTAAACATTTTGGGGGGGTTTTTTCCCCTTTTTTTATATGTGGCTTTTATTTTATTTTATTTTTTTATGTGTTACTTTTCTTTTTTTTTATTTATATTTTTTTTTTTGCACTTATTGTTATTGCTATTATATAGGGGGATAACAACCCCCTATATAATAGCAAAGGCACACTGACAGGTCCTCTTTATGGAGATATTAGGGGTCTCTAGGACCCCTAATATCACCTATGGACCCCAAAAGAAGCTGA
Organism: Nanorana parkeri; assembly: GCF_000935625.1. Classification (NCBI taxonomy): domain Eukaryota; kingdom Metazoa; phylum Chordata; class Amphibia; order Anura; family Dicroglossidae; genus Nanorana; species Nanorana parkeri. The sequence goes on from NW_017308709.1 coordinate 152,795, forward strand.
TAAAGCAGAGATCTGCTTTATCAGCTTCTTCTCTATCCAGATGACTGACAGGTGAATGCGGAAGTGATGTAACACACATCACTTCTGCATTCACAGCCCGGACGGGGATCAGCAAGGAGCTGATCTCCCGTCCTCCTCCTCCTGACGCCCTCGGAGCCGGTCCCGGGATCCATGGACCCGCCGATCGCCTATATGTGAAACACCCGGTAACGGGTGTGTGCAACCGTCGGGTCTTTTCTGCCCGTGCGTGCCCGCTAGGGCCGTCCGTCCGTTTTTTTACTACGGGCGGACGGCAAGAGGTTAAAGAGGTAAATGGGATAGTTTGCAGTCATGCAAGTGCTTACAGGTGCTTGACTACCAATATCAAGCTGTGCAAGAGATGTAGACCAGAGAAAAGCCTTGTATTGCTGTGTCAGCATACGGCAAGGGACGCTGCATGCCCTTTCACTTAGCCTGTAAATGTTTATACAGCTTCTATCCAGGTGAGATAAAGCTGTAGTAATTCAGCTAAAGAGGCCCTCATCATGGACTTTAAAAGGTACTGTACACTCTGAGATGTACAAGAAACCCAAAGGTTGCAAGCAGATTAATCAGTAGAAAGGCCCCACACCTAGGCCGATACAATGAATGGATCGGCTCAGCCTGTTAGCAGTTGTAGACTGGAAGAAAATAATCCTCACCATGAAAAAGATAGATGCTGGCTCTTATAGAGCGGCAGACTCAACCATAAAGGAGAGTTAAAGGAGAACTATGGGGTTAAGTCTTTTCCCCATAGTTCTCCTTAGGGTAACAGGAGGACACAAACTAGCGTCCTCCCGTCACCCTAGGCTCAGTATACCGCTAGCTGTAGCTCGCGGTATACTGAGACGCCGCAGTATACCCCGAGGAGCTGCTCGCGGTATACTAAGACGCCGCAGCTGAAGCGGATCCCGACAATTGTGCCGGGATCCGCCCAGCTGCGTGACTGACAGCTGGCTCTGCCTATCTAAAGGGGGAGCACACACTGGGAGGCCGCTGCAACTAGCACGCAGGCTTATAGAGAAAATAACAAAATGGTTACGATGCTCCCGTTAGGCCGGAGGAAACACAAAACTGAGGTGGTGGGGCTGTACCGACCCTTTGATTTTAATTGTGGATGATGTGTTTCCTGTTTGGGTGGGTGGATTCTCGCTCTCAGATGCTGCCCTGGAAGATGACTTGGGGAAAAAGGAAACACAACAGGTTCCACTGCATGTCAAGGGCTGTCGTCATTTTATATAGCAAGCACTTAGCGTAGTAGTTCTAGAAGTTAATGTAGGTAACTCACCGTTGGGTCCCAATGATGTTCTCAGGGTATTAGCAACTGCCTTGCCTGCCATAATGTGAGACTGAATAAAAAAAAAATAATAAAGTTACTGCCATGACTCAACAGCAGATGTATATGTGACATACTAATCCAGCACACATTTTTTTGAGACATTTAAGCATGTCTGTGCAACAAAGTTCAGTAACTACTAAATAGGGCTACAACCACTAACCGATCGATAAGGACAATAGTTCTTATTATCAATTAGTTGGTTGGATCCCCTAGTTCTCTCCTCCCCCCTCCGATCCCAGCGGGGACATAGTCCCCTGCAGCCTGTGCCCAGCTGTAAGGAGAGCGCCTCACTTCTCCATCAGGTCACTCCTCTGCTGATTGACAGCAGGCAGTGGGCAGGTGCAATAGTCACAAACACATTTATATTTACCCCAAAAAAATAAAATACAAAAGATGGGATCACATTGGGTAAATAGACAACAAATATGTCAAGCTTTAAAATTGCCCGCACCCGCAAAAACTACCATGCCAAAAATTGTCCATATGCGACGCTTTAAAAGCTTTTATCACTCATCAGTTTAGTGTTATCAGTGTTTAATGGTCCTAGAATTATTGCTTACACTCAGACGTTTGCAGTGATATGGAACATGCGCAGCATAATCTTTGTTTTTGCACGTAGGCTAGCCCGACAAATATATATCTGTGTGCGACTTTTTTTGTGTTTTTTTTACTTTTTTCTTTATATGGGACTAATTTATTTTTTAAACTTTGTTTTTTATACTTCACAGCTATCAAATAGGGGGTTAAGAAGCCCCCTATGCGATAGCCAATATACAAAAGACAGGTACTCTTTATGGAGACATAAGGGCTCCTCAAGACCCCTGTCATTTGGTCCTCCCAAAAAAGCTGATAAAGCAGAGATCTACTTCACCAGTTTCTTCTCTGGCTGTAGCAGCCAGAGAAATGACAGCTAAAAGGCAGAAGTGATGTAATTCACATCACTTCTGTCTTCAACCATCGGAGGAGAGATCAGCAGTGGGGGGAATGCTGATCTCTCCTCCGTTGCTAGTGTAAGGAGTCACTGTGCGGGTCCCACAGGGGGGGGGGACAGCGGAGCCTGTGATAAGGGGACCTTCTGCACATTACTAGGAAAAGGTTGTCAGCAGTACTTGTATTAACCACTCCTGTAAGCGGCACAAGGTTAAGCATGCGCATGCTTTTCAAAGCCTGGTGAGCTAGGAGATGCCAAATAAATGCAAAATGGGGAACCATACAGATATAAATTAAGACAAACTATTACTGCTAAGAAAGCAACTTGCTATCCAGAGCAGATTACAATAATTATTTTCATACAACTCAATTTATAGAGTTATGGATATGTGAAGGACTTGGCCTATCAACTTTGGAGGTGCTAGCCTGCTGTAAGAAAGGCTGTTGCCTCCTGAAGTTGGCTTTAGGTTACATAGACCAGGTTTTGGTTTGGGGTTAGGACTTTTAACACCAGCACTTCACCCCGATCACATAAAGTCCAAAAACATTTGTGAGGTGACAAGAGTAATCAGACTATCTACTGCCAAAAGACTACAAGCACTTGTAAGAAACTTGTTGGCAACTAGGTACTAATTTGGGTCAGAGCTCTCTTTTCAAATTGAAATATCTGTGATATGTAGATAATATGTATGATGATATCTAGATAATAGATGTAGATAATCGCAAAGTGTGTGGAAGGCGTGCGACTGTTTCTACTGTACAGTAGCACGACTTCTCTTATGAACATGTTTGAAAACCCGCCGAGAATCGTACGATTGTCGGCGGGTGTGTGGCATGCTCGTAAGATGAATGCCGAACGGGCCGGTGTTCGCAAGCGTACACTGCTCGTTCAGCATTGCGGTCATCGGAAGCCCGCCCCTCAGCGGGGTGGGCTTGTGATTATCACAAGTACGATCTGCCTGTCCAAGATGGGCAGATCGTACGTTTTTTTAATTACCTTACAACTATCGCAAGACAAAAGTCTTGCGATGGTTGTAAGGTGTGGCCAGCTTTACTCCCTCAGAATTTAATCTTAAAATGGCATTCAAATACCCCATTAAAAACAATTTACAGCTGTAGCTCGCGGTATACTGAGACGCCGCAGCTGAAGCGGATCCCAACAATTGTGCCGGGATCCGCCCAGCTGCATGACTGACAGCTGACTATCTAGAGGCAGAGCCAGCTGTACCCGCCCCCTCCCATTCCACCAGTCAGCGCTGGCAGATCGGAGCGGGCAATCCAGCCCCTCCCCTGTCATGGCAGAGAGCCGTGACAAGATCGAGAGGTGAGCGAACACCGGTATATGTTCGCTCACCTCCCGATCTACTGAGCCGACCTGTCTCATTGTCACAGGTCGGCTTGAACTATGAGGTGAGTGAAAAGCACTCACCTCATAGTTCTCCTTTAACCATGGTTCCTGTGTTGTAGAGTAGCCACCGCTCCGAGCTTGCACCCATAATAGACTCAAATCTCGATAAAAATTTAAATGTGAGATTGTAGTCCATCTCCAAGACTTAATATAAGATTTGCCCGCCGTTCTTCTTAAAGCTTCCTCCCCAAGAAGCCAGAATGTACCCCAGTGCTACGGCACTCTGGCTGAGAAAGCCGGCCTACACACTGTAGACGCACTCCAGAATGCGCGTGTCCCACGTGCTGGCCAAGCTCAGCAACGGTAACCAAACTATGTGTTTATACC
>NW_017308709.1:156942-165205 GCF_000935625.1 Nanorana parkeri
GGGGGGGTTTGCCCGAGTCAGCAATACCAACAGGATTGAAAGTCGCTAAACGTGCTCTCACTATAAGCAGCCGTACAACCGCCGCTTCCCTTTCTTCCAACGTTATATTTCACCTCTTACCTTAAGTGCTTCCAATCCTGACAAGCGTGACTTGCGCTCTTGGTCTTTAATAATGATAAAAGGCCTTCCATACTCGTCAAACGCCAGCGTGCCCAAAGTAGACATTATTTCAAAGGATGACCACGGAATCAAAAGGAGATACACCTCGAAACGGCCACGATAAATGTACCCACCCGGCTTCTGTACTGCGCACGCGCAACCAACGTTCGCTTTACGGTAGATTCTAGAACCATCTATGTGGATTATACCATTTGAGTAACTCGGGTAATGACAGTTTGCACTCGGGTAATTACAGTTTTACATACTTGGAATATGTAATGTAATACTTTTTACGTACTAGAAATGTTTTGTCTTTTATTCATTTAAACTATACAGATTTTCATTCAGATAAACGGTGCCTGTGTAATCCCTACATAGCTTTTATTTGGTTTACTCTGTCATTGGTGGGCGGCTCTAGTAGCTTTGTCTCTGAGTAACTTTTAGGGGAAGATGCAGTGCAACTTGCTGCAATGTATTTGTTGATAAGTTAACAGGCTCGACCTTTTAAGAAAGAAGGTAACTTGGTATTTTATATTTAACCCTTAAGTGTCGTTTTCTATCGTGCGTTTTGGATACGGATTTGATTTATGCTTCGATTGTTGTATCCTCCTGTTAATTAGTATGCTTATCTGCTTTCCTGTCAGAGGTGGTTGTTTGTAAAAGAAACAAGTTTATCTTTACATTCGAGTGCTGCATGTCAAATTGCATATCTACAGTCGTGCTTATTTTTTTCATGACCCTCTTTACTGCTAGCTTTCATATGTTCTAAGCCAAGGCTGGACAAATCCCAGGAGACAGGTGCTCTTTAAAAATTACAGCTACCATCTAACCTTACTATTACTAAGGTTTTCTGTAGTTGTTGTCATTGGAGCTGGCTTCTAAAAAATCCTGGATTCTATATTTATTTGTTCACCCTTGTTTTAGTGTGACACTAAACTCGGGAGTTAAATCTTAAAAATGCATTAAAGTATCATAACTATTAACCACTTGAAGTCTGTGGTGTTAAACCCTCTTCCTGTCCAGGCCATTTTTTAGTATTCAGAGCTGCGGTACTTTGACATTTATTCTGTCATGCAACGTTGTACTGAAATTAATTTTATGCAATTTTTTGGGGACAGATAGCTTTCTTTTGGTGGTAATTAATCACCACTGCGGTTTTTATTTTGTACTATAGTAAGGAAAAATTACCAAAATCTAAAAAAAAACAAAAAACGTTTGGGTAAATCTAAAACATTTTATTATTACCCAATTTTTTGGTAAAATATAAAAGACGGGGTCACGTCAGGTAAATAGACACCAAACAACATGTCAAGCTTTAAAACCTCAAAAAACGACAATACCCAAAATTGGCCATAGGCGACGCTTTAAAAGCTTTTACCGCTCATCAGTTTAGTGTTATCAGTGATTGATGGACCTAAAATTATTGCTCTCACTGCAACGTTCGTAGCCATATGTAACATGTGTAGCGCAATTGTCATTTTCACGCGCTGGCGTATCTGACGCGTATTTAATTTTTTATATGTGTGTAAACGTGGTGGACGTAAACATTTTTGGGGTTTTTGTTTCCTTTTTTTTATATGTGACTTTTATTTTTTTTACACTTAATGTCATTGCGATCACATAGGTGGATAACAATCCCCCTATATAATAGCAAAGGCACACTGACAGGTCCTCCTTTATGGAGACATTAGGGGTCTCTAAGACCCCCTGTCACCTGGGGACCCCCAAAGAAGCCGATGAAGCAGAGATCTGCTTCATCAGCTTCTTCTCTCTGGCTATAGCAGCCAGATGACTGACAGGTGAATGCGTAAGTGATGTAATACACATCACTTCCACATTCACAGTACGGAGGGAGATCAGCAAGGAGGAAGATGCTGAACTCCCTCCCATCTTACCTCCTGACACCCTCCCGAGCCGGTCCCGGGCCGCAGATGGGGTAGCGGATCCCGGGATTGAAGGTGAGGGTTCAGGAGGGGGGGCGACGGCAGGACCCGAAGAGGGAGAGGGGGGGCTGCAGCCACAACATACAAGTGATCGGCGGCTATAGAGCTTGTATGTCAAATAGCTGGTAACCAGAGGCGGCTCTAGAGTTTGCGAAACCTAAACATGTGGCCCCACTCAGGCCTCTGGGGTCTTACCAGGGCTCTGTGGGGTTTAACCAGGCTGGTGAGACCCCGCAGAGCTTGGTGAGACCCCACAGAGCCCTGATTAAATCAGGGCTTTGTGGGGTCTCCCCACAGCTCTGTGGGGTTTCACCAGGCTGGTGAGACCCCGCAGAGCTTGGTGAGACCCCACAGAGCCCTGATTAAATCAGGGCTTTGTGGGGTCTCCCCACAGCTCTGTGGGGTTTCACCAGCCCTGGTTTAACCCCACAGAACCATGTTGGGACCCCTACCCTGGTGGACTCTTTGGGATTTCACCAGGGCTCTGTGGGGTCTAACCAGCTTGGTTAGACCCCACAGAGCCCTGGTGAAATCCCAAAGAGTCCACCAGGGTAGGGGTCCCAACATGGTTCTGTGGGGTTAAACCAGGGCTGGTGAAACCCCACAGAGCTCTGGTGAGACCCCACGCAGGCCCGGTTAAACCAGGGCTCTGTAGGGTCTCACCAGCACCAGGGCTATGTGGGATCTCACCAGCCTGGTTAGACCCCACAGAGCCCCGTGAGACCCCAAAGAGCCCTGATTAAATCAGGGCTCTGCAGGGTCTCATCAGGGATCTGTAGAGTTTTGCCAGGGCTCTGTAGGGTCTCGGCAGGGCTATGTAGGCTCTCGCCACCCTGGTCAGACCCCTCAGATCCCTGGTGAGACCCCACAGAGCCCTGGTTAAACTAGGGCTCTGTGGGGGTCTCACCAGCACCAGTGTCTCATTATGGCTCTGTGGGGTCTCACCAGCCTGGTTAGACCCCTTCAGGGCCCTGGTGAGACCCCACATAGCCCTGGTGCTAGTGAGACCCTACACAGCCCAGGTGAGACCCTACTGGTTAAACCAGGGCACTGTGGGTTCTCACCAGGGCTCTGTCTGGTCTCTCCAGGGCGAGATATGGTCTCACCAGCACCAGGGCTCCGTAGGGTCTCACCGGTGCTCTGTGGGGTCTCAACAGCCTGGTTAGACCCCTTCAGGGCCCTGGGGAGACCCCACAAAGCCCTGGTTAAACCAGGCCTCTGAGGGGGCCTCACCAGGGTTGCAGGGTTCTGTGGGGTCTCATCAGGGCCCTGTGGGGTCTAACCAGCCTTGTTAGTCCCGCAGAGCCCTGGAGAAAACCGTCAAAGCCCTGGTGAGACCCCCTTAGTGCCCTGATGAGACCCCCTTAGTGCCCTGATGAGACCCCACAGAGCCCTGGTTGAACCAGGGCTCTGTGGGGTCTCACCAGGGCGAGATAAGGTCTCAACAGCACCAGGGCTCCATAGGGTCTCAAACTGAGAGTCTCAGTTTGACAGCTACGGGGATGAGAGCTCACAACGCTACCTGACTGCCGTTCTGACAGGGCAAACTAGGGGGCCGCGAAACTAGCTACGGGATGAGAGCTCACAACGCTAGCTGGCTGCCGTTCTGACAGGGCAAACTAGGCGGCCGCGAAACAGGGCAAACTAGGCGGCCCCGTTCTGACGGGGCAAACTAGGGAGCGTGAGGCCTAAAGGTGCCCATACACTGTACGATTCTCGTACGAGAATCGCGGGAAATCCCGCGATCGTACGAGAATCGTACAGTGTATGGAAGGCGTGCGACCGTTTCTACTGTACGGTCGCATGTCTTCCATCGAACAAGCAGGCTGGAGAATCGTACTCGCTGGAATCGTACTCGTACTCGCTGGAATCGTACGATTTTCGGCGAGTGAGTGGCCTGCTTGTTCGACAACTGACGAACGGGCCGGTGTGCGCACGCGCACACTGCCCCTTTGCCGTCTTTGCAAGCCCGCCCCTCATTGCAGTCATCACAAGCCCGCCCCTCAAGGGGGCGGGCTTGCGATGATCGCAAGTACGATCTGCCTGTCCAAGATGGGCAGATCATACGTTTTTTTAAGTACTTTACAACCATCGCAAGACTAAGGTCTTGCGATGGTTGTAAAGTGTATGGCCACCTTAAGGCGACCGCCTAATTTGCCTAATTAAAGAGCCGCCTCTGCTGGTAACTGCTCCTCACAACGGACGGATTTGTGTGAGTTTGCTGTCCGTATGTGAGTTTGCCGTCCGTACGTTTTTTCTCAATGTGCGGACGGGTGGTTAACAAAAATGTATCTTATTTGTGTATCACTCAGCTGTAGATCCTTAAAAGAGAACTATGTGGTAACCTTTTTATCCCATAGTTCTTTTAAGGGTCACGGGAGGACATATACTAGCGTCCTCCCGTGACCCAAAGCTCATTACCGTGTTTCGCCAAAAATAAGACACTGTCTTATATTTTACACTATCATTCCTCACAGGTGGAGTGCATTTGGTATAATTCCGCCTGTAACTGGAGTCGGCGCTATAGAGGAAGCATCGGCTTATGTGGCTCTGCTCCCTCTGCTGCCGCCTCGCTTCCTCTAGCGCTGACTTCGTTGGCACCTCTAATTCTTTCCCGCGGCTCTTCAAGTTTCACCTTATGCCACCACCGGCCCTGGGAAAGGTCACAACTAGGTCTTATTTTTGGGATAGGTCTTATATTTTAGCAATTCCCCAAAATAGTACTAGGTCTTATTATCGGGGTAGGTAGGGTTGCCACCTTTTCTTCAAGCGAAACCCGAACACCCTAGCGATGGGCGGACATTTGTTGGGGGAGAGTGAGTCGTGGCTTATTCATATGTAAATAGCGCCACCCATTAATATGTAAATACCACAGTTGAGACTAGATAGGGGCCAGTAGCCGCTATCTAAATTTTGGTTGCCCCTGTCTGCCTGACATCTTGTGTCTTGGTTACTACCGTGCCCTTAAAAGAACTATGGGATAAAAAGGTTACCACATAGTTCTCTTTTAAGGATCTACAGCCGAGTGATACACAAATAAGATACATTTTTGTTAACCACCCGTCTGCCCATTGAGAAAAAACGTACGGACGGCAAACTTACATACGGACGGCAAACTCACACAAACCCGTCCGTTGTGAGGAGCAGTTACAAGCAGAGGCGGCTCTTTAATTAGGCAAATTAGGCGGTCGCCTTAGGCCTCGCGCTCCCTAGTTTGCCCTGTCAGAACGGCAGCCAGGTAGCGTTGTGAGCTCTCATCCCCGTAGATAGTTTCGCGGCACTTAGATTGATTAGTAAGGTTTGCAGCAGACCTTACCAATCAATCACCAGCGATCGTGCCTCTGATCGTACTGCGGGCAGGGTGCATGACTTTGGTGCCCCTAAACGAAGTGGGGAGTTTAGTGTGCAATTGCTGTGTGTTCCAGCAGCTACCGCTCTGGAACGCACAGCAATTGCTGTGACCTGGCATTAAAGCTCTTTTTGCGTCAGGGCCAGCCGCACGATCGCCAACCCTGGTTCTTAGACTACTGAAGTGGAGCAGTGATGGCAGATAGCGTACAGGGGAAGAAAGAGAGAACGATCGGGACGAAAAGGTAATGTGCCGTGCTGACACACACTGACAGTAAACCGCACATACACAGTATATCAGGGTCTGATGAGGAAGCTGTTCACTGAGAACGACTGCGGCTTCCTCATCGGACCCTGAGATATGAACAATCCGAGCATTTACCTCATGTCAAAAGGTGAAGCTGTCCCGCTCACTGTCCCCTCTGCCTGGGGGGGCGCCCCCCCTGAAAAATGCCGCCCGCGGCAAACGCCTAGTTTGCCTTGTGCTAGATACGCCCCTGTTTACACCTAGGCAACAACGATTTTGCTTGCGTTTTTTGTCTAGTGCTTTTGAAAGTTTTTTGCATGCACATTAGGCCTCATTCACACTGCTGCACATATACGTGCGTATATGCGTAGACGCGTGTATTGTCCCATATGCAAATTATGCAAATAATTGGCTCCATACGCATAGCTGCGTATGGAGCCGTATATTTGCGCAGCATAAAAATGCGCAAAAACGGAATGGAACCGAGATGCATCCGGGCAGCGTATTTCTGCGCATATACGCGTGTTTACGCGCAAACATGCGTACAGCACATTAAAAATTCCATTACGAGTGATGCCTTCTGGGACTGCATATAGTGCACGCATATATGCGTATAAATACGCGCATATATGCGCGTATATACGCAATATACAATTTTGCTCTTGCGTTGTGTGTGAATGAGGCCTTAGTTGAGCTTTTCAGCTGGCAAATCGTTTGTGTCACGCGTTTCCACTCATTTTCCATTGTGTCTATGGGGACAAAACAAGCTGTAATCTGCCTAAAAGAAGCTCATGTACTTTTTCCAGCAACATGTATTTTACAGATTGCGACAAAACGCTCAGGTGTGAATAGAGCCATAGGAATTAATAGGATTTCTTGTTTTGTGCGTTTTGGCATGCCTAGATGTGAATGGGGATTAAAGGGCCTATTTACACCAGCATGTGTGCATTGCTAACTTTATTTAGAAAGGTTTCTATACAGGGACCTTAAAGTACAGCTTCACTTTTGTTTTAAAAATGTATATTTAAATATAGCAAGCACACTCGTCTCCAGGCAAAAAAAACAAAACTCTGCCCTTCAAGGGTTAACTGACTCATTCAGTTCTAGCAGTGGGGAAGCTAGATTTTCTGTTACCCAGGGCAAAGGCTCAGAGTTGCTCCCCCTTATCCAAATACCCAGTGGCACCCCTTCTAAAGTGGCACCCCGGGCATATGCCTCCCCAGTCCCCCCCCTAGCTTTGGCCCTGAGTTCTATGGTACCTGGGTAAAGGACATTTACTTACTTGATCCCTGCCCCTAAAGGCTCCCTCCAGGTTTCAAGAACGGCTCTGACAGTCTCATCTCCCCTACACTACAGTGGTCAGAGGCCCACTGATGTCATCAAGTATGTCTGCATTATACATGAGGACACTGAGAGACAGTCCACAAGCTAGAGCATAAGGGGAACGAGATTAGCGCCAACTGCCAAGGGAGCAGGTATCGGCTAAGAAAAACTACTTTACCCAAGTAACCTAGACTCAAAGGAGTTACCTCCACTGCATGGGGAATTTTTTCCCCCCAGGTGATTAAAGGAGAATTATGGGGAGAGTGAAATGCACTCATCCCCAAAGTTAGAGCCGATGTGTGACACTGCAGCTGTTCACAACCTTCTCCCTGCAGAGAGCAGTGACTATTATTCACTGCTCCCCCGCATTGGATTCCCTGCCGCGCCGACTGGAGGGACAGACGGGAGGAGCCACCTGCCACTCAACAGAGTGGATCCCGACAATATTGTCAGGATATTTCCCAGCTGCAGCACCGCTCTGCGCTGCCAGCGTAGCCCTCGCTATTTGCTGAGTTTTGGGTAGCATTGACATTAGTCAATTAAAAGGTTGACCATAGTCTTTTAAGTTAGCAATTTTGCTAGATTTAGAATATCAACTATTCAGGTTCTCCTGTTTTTGTCTTGCCTAGCTCTTAGCCGATTGGTTGGCTGAGTTTTCTGAACTGTGTTGAATGCTGGAACATGTAGAGTTTAAGATAGAACTTCTTGTGTATTCATTCCCTTGCACCTTCATTGTCAATTAGTGATGATGTAAGCATGGTTAATTTTAGCAACGGAGTTAAGTTAGGCAGACTATAGCACAATCTTAGTTTATATGAAATAAAAGGTATAGCATTTATATTGCTGATTACACTTATTGAAGTGTGCTGGGCTCATTGCCATTGTACTTAAGCCACTTTAAGCCGTTGTACTCTGCCACAGACCTAAGCACTACATTTGTGGAAGCAGGGAGCTGTATCCACATTCCTGGCAGTGCACACTCCGTCAGCTGACTGTCTGCTTTCATGTAAAAAGCCACCCAATCACTTCTACACCCCACCATGTTTCCCAGGGTCTAGAGCCCTTCCTGCAGACCTTTTTGGGAGGTTTTAAAGGAGAACTATGGGGTTAGGGCTTTTCCCTCTAAATTCTCTAAATCAGGACCCGGAGACTGCCAGATGACCCCGCTCGGAGCGCCGCACACCGGAGCAGCAGTGACGCGACGCTCGGCGAGGTAAGTAAGAAGACGCGCTGCCGCTGACTC
>NW_017308709.1:166113-187617 GCF_000935625.1 Nanorana parkeri
TATATATAGATACACATTATCATAAAATATGAAATGGGAAACACTAATGATATTAAGTTAAAATTTAGTAAATATTAAAGGTATATTCCAATCATTATTTAGTAATTCACTATTAAAGAGGGGAATTGGAGAGATTAGCCCTGTGTACATATAAAGTGGTCTTTGAATATCCGGTACAATATAGAGGTCAGATGGGATTAATGTAATGTTGTGTTTTGTTTTATTGTTGTATGTTTGTGTAAAGTGTGATAAACCTGGATTCATGTTTGGAAACAACAATAAATATATAAAAGCACTAAAATTCATTTTGGTATATGTTAAATCCTAAAAATATTAATTAGATAAAAATGAGCGTAAATATTGTGCAACACAAAAAAATTGCAGCTACCATTTTTTTTTATTCTACAGGGACTCGGTTTTTTGAAACAATATAATTGTTTGGGGTTTAAAGTAATTTTCTATGCAAAAATTCAGATTTTAACATTTGTGTGAAAAATTAAAAAAATTGCTGTGGTCCTGAACTGCTTAAGAGAGAGGGTCTTTCAACAACAAATACCAATATTAATTAAAGCAGAACGGCAGATATATAGATCTATATAGATATATATATATATATCTATCATCATCTTTTATTTCTGTGATATAAATAGTATTTTCTATGAGCGTGTTAATGGAATTCTTGTTTTTATAACACCTCCCTAACAGCGCATACCTGGACAAGGAACAGGAAAAGGAAGTCTTAAAAAAATGTCTGAACTAAATTTAACTCCTAGTACTATTCCAGAAGACCCTTCTTTGAAAGTTGGCACTGGAGACGGAAAGTCCAAAAAATGGGGACTATTTGCCACTGGCTTTGTTGGAGGGGCAACATTGGCATTGTATGCAATTGCCACTCCATTTGTATTCCCAGCATTCAGACGAATTTGCCTACCGTATGTTCCTGCAACAAATACACAAATAAAGAATGTACTGAAAATGCTTCAGCATAGGAGTGGACATCTGGTTGACATCGGAAGTGGTGATGGACGCATTGTAAGTTGCAAACTATTGCAATTGCTGCTTTATTTTTTCCTTTGCTATTGTTATTTGTTTGTAGACATTTTTTTTTTCCCCAAAAGAATGTATGAGGCTATTTACAAAATTATAATGCATGCACTATTTTAGATTTGAAACCTTTTTTTTATTGAAAAAGGAACAGTTCTTATAAAAAGTATAAAACATAGGTCCAGTAGTGACAACATATTGAAGTACAGATAATCAAAAAATCATAATGCAGTAAAATAGGAACCAGAAACCAGGTGAGTTTGGTATACTTTTATATAATCAATAAAAGGAATAAGAAGTAGTGGACTCACAAGTGGGTCTCTGTATCCGTATCCGTATTAAGAGAAACATGTGTTTTGAACGACCAGTGTGAAGCGATGACCGCCACTGCTTGGAAAGCGAATTAAATGAATTGATCTAAGGAAGAGTATAAGAGAAGAGAATATAATAGGAGAGGGGTCTAGAAAGAAAGAGACCATAGTAGAGGACAGAGATAGTAAGACTAAGTAGGAGAATCAGTAATATGGTGTTTCATGGTGTAACATTTTGGATTACAAAAATGAGTGGAGCTCATGTAAGGTCGGAAAATGCAGCCACAGACTCCATTGGGGCAGAAATTGTGAAAAATGATCAGCATCGGTGGCCAGAAGTTCCTCCATCCGCATGATATCATTGACATGACTAACCCGAAGGGAGAGAGGAGGGCTAACCTTATTGGGCCAATGCTAAGATATGTTTCAATATGATATTTTGGGGAGTTTTCCTTGGGCCTGGTAGGAGGGATAACAAGGCTATTTCAGGAGAAGGTTGCAACGTATCCCCATACATATGATTGTAAACCAAAAAATGTTTTCACCAAAACGTTAAAATCAAGGGACATTCCCACCATATATGTATGTAGGTGCCACTTACTGCATTGCATCTCCAGCACACATCAGGAGAGTCGGGGAAGATACGATGGAGAGAAACTGGATCCTTATACCATCTGGTGAGAATCTTATAGTTTTTCTCCTGGGCATATGAGATGGAAGACTTGGGAATAAAATAGTAAATGGTACCCCAGTCTGAATCCGAGAGACCCCTGGCAAGATCAGCTTGCCAGTGGTTCTGGAAAGTCAGCGGTAGCTGTTTGGAGATTTTCCCGCAACATCCCATAGATAGCTGATTGTGTATGGTGCACAGGCTCAGACGAAGTGACCATGGGTTCAAATTGTGTTAAGGGTCTATGGATCTGTCTAGAAGTGTGAAGGGTTTTGCAAAAACCAGACAGCTGTATATCCAAAAGCCAATTAGAAGTAACAGTGGATAAACAAGCATTCGGGACAATATATCATCCAGTAGAAGGTTTAATGAAATTTCTTGCTGTAGGCCAATCACGTCTAGTGTGATCACCAATAGAAATAGCAATTTATGGGTAATGACGGATTGTCAAACAAGGGAGAAAGAGGGCTAGGCATAGTCGATAGTTTGTTTGTTATGTAGAGAATGACAAATCCGTAATAAAGCCGTTGTAAGAGGGGAAGGTTGAATCTGAATATTAAAAAATAGAATTCTTTTGTTCCCCAGTCAGAGCAAATGCAGGCCTTCATTTAGTCATTTGCCAGGCCTTCCACATTCCACAGAACAGAAATATGCTATCTGGCTGTGATCTTTTATTGCCCCCTAGCAGAAGTGAGCCTCCGAAGCCTTTTATGTCTGTCCCTAATTAACCACTTGCCGTCCGCCCGTTGTAAAAAAACGGACGGACGGCACTGCAGCATTGGCGGGATTTGAAAATAATCGTTAGCTGCAGCTCTATAAGCAGGTGCGGTAGAGGTGACCCCACATTCACCCAAAAGTCATAAGCTTATAAAATATTCTGTCTAGGCGACTAGAGAGTTGGCTCTTGGAACATCAAGGAACTAGAAGAAGTCTTAACATCGCAGAAGAGTTCCCCTTTAATCTCTGGACATTATCTGCTGAAAGCCTGCTTGTAGAAGAGCCCTGCAGACTTCTTATTTGCTTATTGAATATTGAACTCCTAATTCCAGGACTGTTGAGTATTCTCATTTTTATTCCATTTTATTTTACTGTTGTGTATATATATTTTGTCTCTTTTTATTAATCTCTTTCTCTGTATATTTTCTGCACCGTTTCTTTCATTAAAGGACGATCTTAAAAATTGTTTAGCTTATCTCTGCGCTCTAAATACGAACTTAGAGTATCCTGGCCTCTGTAAAGAGCGCTACTGTATAGTGAATCATGTCATATTCCTGTCTGAGAGGACAGCGGTATCACAGGCATTGTTTAAGTGTTTTAAATGGTGGCAGCATTTGCTGGGCACGGTTAGTGTTTGATACGAAAAACACATGGTGGCAGTGAACATTTGTGGGTAAAGGGTTAACTGCGGAGTTAACCAACCCTGGTGACGATCGCTCTGTCTGCTGGCCTGATATTGGGTCCTGCGCGCTGGGAAATCTCTGTGCAGGGTGAGGCTGAGAGTGGTATAGCCACGTCCTTGTGGCACCCACGCTCGGTTCAGACTTGTCTATTGTCACGTGGGATTGACGTACAGAGGGTTTGGGCCGGGCGTGCATCACAGGGGGGACCAAGGGAGAGCTCAAGGTCCAATGAGCATAAGTCTTGTTCAATAAGCACAGAAGGTTTGGACAGCAGAGGAGATGATGGAAACCAATCCAACATCCCGTGCTGTGGTACAGTTCAAAATTGGGCATGCCCATTCCACTGCACGTCTTATGTCTACAGAGAGTCTTGTAATTTAAACGCGAGTATCCCCTTTTCCAAATGAAGCGGATAACTAAGGAGCGTAGAGTTCTGAAAAAATGTTTGGGAGGTATAATAGGTATAGTCTGAAAAAGATATAACAGTTCAGGGGTGTAGACATTTTTTTAAAAACTACTTGTCCAAGGACTAAAGCGGGGGCCAAATCTACTTGTCCTTCATGACAATCTACTTGTCCCAAAACAAAAAAATAGTTTTAATCAAAACTAGGGATGCACCAATACTGGTTTTGTATCAAGTACGATTACCAATCTTTTGCTTTCGGATCTCGCCGACACTGAATACTGATACCGGTGCTTCCGCTGACATAGAGCAGGCTTCCCTGGTAATCAGGAAGCCGGGCAGTGGGTAATGACATCCCGTCCGGTTTCCTGATTGCCACGGAAGACTGCTCCATGTTGTTTAACCTGCTTGATTGTGATTGGCCGGGAAACCTGCTTCCCGGCCAATCAGGAAACCAGGCGGCGAGTAATGCCCTGATTGACCGGGAAGCTGGCTCGATGCTGATTGGCCAGGTAGCCGGCTTTCCAGCCAATCAGCAAAGAGCCGGCTTCCCGGCCAATTGGAAAACCAGGAGGCGGTCATTACTTGCCGCACGGCTTCCTGATTGCACGGGAAGCTGGCTCCATGTTCCTCTACGACACTACTAGTCAGAGGAAATTTTCATCTCCACCCAAGTTCCAATATTGGGGAAGGTATCGGAGCATTTGGGTGAGTACAAGTACTCACCCAAATACTCTATCGGCACTGATACTAGTATCTGTGCACCCCTACTCAAAACATATTTGACTGTGCTAAATAGCGCTTCCCACTGGTCAGCGCAGTCATCTGACCCTGTTGACAAATGAGTGCTTGCAATTTGCGAGCAAAATTCAAAATGCATAGGGGAGGACTGCGCTGGACAGCAGTACGGGGTACAGATAGTACACCCCATACTGGCAGAGGCGAGGGATTGTTCGCCGAAAGGTAAGTATAGCCAGGGGGGGGTGTCGGTTTGGGAGAGATGGGGCCAGATTTCATCGGGTAATTTTATTTTTCCATATTACCTGGGAAAATGAACTTTCCCTTTTAATGCACATTGTGTGTGTATGTGTAAGAAAATTCTGCTGCCTGGCTACCACCATGGAATGGCGGCGGCAGTCTCTACGCATGCGTTTATTTGCATGCAGATAGCGGAGGTAGCGGGGTTGGTTTTTATTTTTTTTTACTTTATTTTTTACTTTTTCATTTATATATATATTTATTATTTTTTTTTACTTTTTTTTTTTTTAATAACTTTTTTTTAAAAATGTACATTTTTATTTACTTTTTCCACTTAAGGTTATTTCTATCACATAGGGGACTAAATTCCCCCTGTGATAGTTTGGAGGTGACAGGTTCTCTTTATGGAACCTGCCCTCCAACACAGAACAGATGTTCTGTGCAGTTCCTGACAGCCGAGACAGGTGGCGCTGTGATTACAGCACAGCGGTCTCAGAGAGCCCATAAAGCAGACGTTCTTCGTCTGCTCAACGGGCTCTATGGCCGAGCCATTGTGCCATGGTCTCTGATCTCCCAGGAGAAGGGGGACCCCGAAAACCACGGTGGGGGGTGCGGGCAGACACGATCGCTGCTGCTCAATTTGATACAAGTGATCTAATCAGATCACTTGTACTAAATGAGCGGCGGCTCCACAATGTACATTCAGCTCTTCTTGTCCGGAGCCGGGCTAAATGTACATAAAAACTACTCGCCCGGCGCCCAAAACTGCATGTCCCGGGCGTCGGGCGATAGGAATTCCACACCCCTGCAGTTTAGGGAGAGTTTCCATTTTCAGAGTATCAATTTTACCAAACCATGAGATTGCGTGGGTAGAGTAAGAGTCGAAAGCACGACGCAAAGAACTAAGAGGGTGATGGTTCAGGGAGAAAAAATCTGACAAATTAGAGGGGATCGATATGTAATAGATTTAGATTGCCAATGAAAGGGAAAATTCTGTTTTCAGAAGGGCAAGGGTAGAGGGGGGGAAGAGTTAGATTTAAGGCCGGTTATTTAGACATATTGACTTTAAAATTACTAAACATACGAAATCTTTTCAATTTAGACAACCACGCCAGAACCCTGACATGGGGACGTGTTGGATATAAAAGTATATCATCTGCATATAGGGACATCTTGTGATGAAAGGCGGGTGTACAGATTCCATGGATATAAGGATTGGAGCGTATAGCCTGCGCTAAAAGTGTTCCATGACGATGACATAAAGGAGAGGGGAGAGGGGGCATCTCCTGAGTACAGGCAGCCTGCATGATGTCCTCTTTAATTTTGAAGAAATGGATCCGACAGATGGCATCTCTAGGATTAGAGGCTTTGGGCATCTAGCTCCCAAAGCCCTGCGTATCCTGTCCACTTCGATAGGCAAATCTTTAGGCTTATTTAGAAGTTCATTAAAGGAGAACTATGACATGAGTGATTTCCACTCACCTCATAGTTCTAAGCCGACCTGTGACAATGAGACTGTCACAGGTCGGCTCAGTAGATCGGGAGGTGAGGGAAAACATACCGTGACAGGGGGAGGGGCTGGATTCCCCTCTCCCCGCTCCGATCTGCCAGCGCTGACTGGCGGAACGGACGGGGGAGGGGGCGGGTACAGCTGCCTCTGCCTCTAGGTAGGCAGAGCCAGCTGTCACTCACGCAGCTGGGCGGATCCCGTCATCTAAGTCGGGATCCGCTCCAGGTGCGGCGTCTCAGTATACCGCGAGCTGTAGCTCGCGGTATACTGAGCTTAGGGTAACGGGAGGACGCTAGTTTGTGTCCTCCAGTTACCCTAAGGAGAACTATGGGGAAAAACACTGACCCCATAGTTCTCCTTTTTAAAGAGCGCAATTGCAGCAGCCTCCAGATAATTGGGCCCAATCGACTCAGGCAGGCCACGAATGCGTATATTGTTGCGATGATTTCTATTCTCCTGTTCATCCTGACTTGAAAGTAGTTGATGTAGTAGCATTGTATATTCTTGCAAGGAAGTGCCATGAGGCAACACACGGGAATGTAATTCAGTCGTGGTCTGCTTAATGTCTTCCAATCCGATACTCGGATCCTTTTTTTAAGGTGGACATTTCCTGTTTATAGGTGTGTTCAAGTCATGTAAAACAGGATTCAATATCCTTCTTCGTGGGCTTGGCTTTAATATAGGCCTCCATATCCCAGCCATCTTGTGAACTGAGAGAGGCTCGGGAAATGCTCCTGGAACGGTGTGACAGCCTCCCAGAACCAGGGGGGGAGGGAGATCATTGTGACAGGCTTACCTGCTCCTGCTGTGCAGCGTCGGAACGAGCTGGGGAAAGTTCCGCCGGTGCCAACTTGACAGCATGCGAAGATTCAGGCACGGAGACCGAGGATGCTGTGCGTGCAAAATTGGGTTGATTTCCCGCAGAGTTGGGCCGCCATTCGTCTGCCACCGGCCCTTCCCCCTACGTCCCCCTCTCTGGGAAGCTGTAAGTTGTGCTGCTGAGAGGAAGATTAAATGCCTAAACAAGCGGGAGGCGATCCGATGTGTTATCACCACTCCATGTGCTGAGCCACACCGTCTGCATGTACTTTTTTACATAAGGAATGATGTCTACAGCAAACAGTAAGCTAATTATTGTAGTAAATATTGACTGTTATGGCAAATAACTTTGAATTATACATAATGCATTATACTGTAGCTCAGGGGCGCCCACAAATTTTTGTCTGGAGATCCACTTTTCAAATGATGAGCTCAATGAGATCTACCAATGAAAAAAACACCTGCATTCAGGGGCGGGAGGGGGTGTGGCGGTGCATTGAAGTCAATGGCACCGCAGTCAGGCCACTCGCCCACAGTGCGATCGCCTGCACCCGGAAACCCAGGCACATTAGTGCCTGCGTTCCAGTCCAGTGCGATCCACAAAAATGCTGCGAGCACAGTAAAACAGCAAAAAGTCTCCCGGCACACTCACCAGCCAGCAAGCAAAAAAACCTGTCTAACCACTAAGGTTAAAAACAGAGGTTTAGATACACGTCTTCTGCAGAAAATGTGAAAGCCACACAGCCACGTCAAGGCAACTCCATATGGCATGACATGTCTCCATCTTGGAGCACATGGGGCAAAATATTAAATTGGGTGCAGGTATGTCAGGAGGAAGCCCAACCTCCTTACAGGGACGCACAAGGGACCCCGCACATCACAACGGCAGCTGAGACCCCCCATGCATCACTGCACCAAATCAGTCAAACAAAACAAATGGCAAACGCACTCATCAATTCGTTACCAGCTTTACAGCAAGGTGCACATGTAAGGGCTTCAAACAGTAAAACAGCAAAAAGTTTCCCAGGACACTCAACAGCCAGCATGCAAAAAAACCTGTCTAACCACTAAGATTAAAAGCAGAGGTTTACCTAGCTTGCTGACGCTGACTGGACAGTGAAAATGTAGACGTAGGTGCTTTTGGGGGGGTGTGACTAGTGAGCGGATGTGAGTGGGCGTGCACGCGTGGGCCCGGCGTGGTGTGGTAACAGGTGCTCTGACTGTCCTCTACTATGAGACTGCGGGCTGGCTGACTGGCTGATTCTGCTAGCACGAGTCCCCTGCTAGCTTCCTCTGCTGCTGTGCTTTGCTTTGCTGGTTCCCTCTGCACATACCTTTTGCCCTGGTCGATTGGGGCGGTGGATGTCGGTCGGCCCGTCCCGGGGAAGGGCGGTGGTGATCTGGCGGACGCTGCTCCAGATTGTGGTGAGTGGAGGCTCGATGCTCGGAGGGGAAGGAGATCTGCTGCTGTTTTGTTTGTTTCGTCTGCTCTGTTTTGTTGGCTCCCTCCGGTGGCAGTGGGTGGAAGTGCAGAGAGCTGGATGGTGGAGAAGCTGAAGGAGGTGATTTGGCTCCCCCCAGTGGTATACAAGGAATAGTGCGGCAGTTCATTATAAATCTGCTTATATTAAAGGACAATAGAAAGAATGAACAAAAGCACTAGAACTGGGTCAAAAAAAGAGACTGTTCCAAAAATGGATAATAGAGGGGGAACTAAGCAATCACCCCGTGAGCCGAAACAGTCCAATAAAGAGAAGCAGAAGGAAGTGGCTTCAAAACTGGAAACGTTTGCTAGAGGAAATACCACAGGTATTGATGACATCCAAAAAAATAAAATGCGACTAAGTTTTGGGAGATAAGTCTCTCTGTAAGGGGTCCAGGGATCTGTTTGTGGAAGAAGGGGGGGGACACAGGGGGGACTGTTGATATATCTAATGGACGTCTATCCCTGCAAGACTCTGATACCCCAGGTGACCCTACCCTCAGGGATGTGCTTTCAGCAGTCCAAGCCAGTAACAGCACTCTGGCATCCATGGCGGAGCAAATACAAGCTACACTGATGGATATATCCCTTCTCAGGCAAGATATGCAGAAGTTTAGAGAGAGGCTGACGGAGGCAGAAGACAGAATTAACAAGCTGGAGGATGTAAATGCTTCTGTATGTGCCGATCTTAAAATGGCTTTGCAAAAAGTTACTATTACCTCTAGTAAGATCGAAGAGTTGGAAAACAGAGCAAGGCGCAATAACATCAGAATGGTGGGAATGCCTGAACAGGCTGAGGGGTTAAATCCGGTGGCGTATATGGAAAATTGGATCGTAGAGACAATAGGAAAAGAACAATTATCTCCTATGTTTATGATTGAGAGTGCTTATAGAATTCCTGCACATATGAAGGTACAGGGAAATTTCCCAAGGACTATGTTGCTTTAAGTGACTAATTACAGAGATAAGGAGGTAATCCTCCGTAAAGTTCGTGAATTGGGAGCTATATCTGTGGCAGGTGCGCGAGTGATGCTTTTCTCGGACTTTTCACAGGAAGTTCAGAAAAAAAGAGCTCAATACCAGGAAGTGAAAAAACGAATGCGCCAAATGAAAATACAGTATTCAATGCTATATCCTGCAAAAATGCGTATAATTACTGATGATAGGACTCATTATTTTGAAACCCACTTAGCAGTCTCGGCCTGGTTGGATCAATACTCAATGAGTGATATAAGAGGCTAGAAGCTATGAGATGTAATGTGGTCATGAAGATGGAGTATATTTTGAGTATTAGACACACCACGCCGGGATCTGGACTGTAAGATGAATGGGTGGGTGAAGTTAATGTCTCTAACCCCTCATGTGGCTCCTGAGTGGAGTATATTTTGGTGGGGGGTCAATGTAGCAATGGGTTGTTTTTGTTTGTTACTGTGTTGTGTAAGGTGCATAGCGGTTTTTTTTTTGGTTTTTTTTTGTTGCTTTTTTTGTTTTGTTTTTTTGTTCTTTGTTTTTTTGTTTTTGTTTTTGTTGTTGTTGTTGTTGTTGTTTGTTTGTTCTGTTTTGTCTGTTCCTCTCCTTGTCTCTCAAGTATCAAAGTCTTGCTCATAATTACAAAATACACTCTGATATGGGATAATGGGGTATTGCACGAAGTAAACAAACTTCAGGGTTTTGGAATATGGAAGGAAACGGGGATTGAATCATTGACGCAAATCTATGATCAGGGTATTTTGTGCTCGTTTCAACAGTTACAGTCAAGTTATTCGCTACCAAATGCTAAATTTTACAAATATCTGCAACTAAGGCATGCGCTTACGGCACATCCAGGTGTACGTGAGGTCTGCATTGATGTAAATGTGGTTATAGAAAATGTTTTTGATACAACAGTGACGAGAGGTTTGATCTCAAAGATGTATGCAAATTTATTAGCTGGCGTCCTGAATAAGTGCGTCCCTGTACCTGTAATGAGGTTGGCCCTCCTGACATACCTGCACCCAATTTAATCATTTGCACTATGTGCTCCAAGATGGAGACCCTCAAACTTTAGGCCCCGTTCACATATAGCGAATTGTCGCGCGATTTCCGCCGCGATATCGCGCATTTTTGCCGCGCGATATCGCGAGAAGTCGCCGGCCAATGTTATTCAATGGAGCATTAGGATCGCACTATATGGAGATGCCTTGAAGTGGCTGTCACAGAACTAAGGCCGAGTGGTGAGGGGAGAGAGAGGCGCCGGCTGTCAGAACGTGGCAGAGCGTCTAATGCTGTAGCTCATCTATAGCTGACTTATGTCATTATTCAACCAGCTTGTGTCATCAGAAATGTATTTTAAAGCCACCAGAATCAATTTACTGATCCTCTCTTTGCTTTACTGAACTAGTGGCATTGGACAGATAGAATGCAGTTTAGGGACTTGCTTACTGAAAGCAGAGGAGGCATAAGGGGTCTAGTTACACTCCTGCTGCCTCCATAAAGACCATCTATTAGAAGGCAGTTACACTTTAAAGGAGAACTATGGGGTCAGGGCTTTTCCCCATTGTTCTCCTAAGGGTCACGGGAGAACACAAACTAGCGTTCTCCCGTGACCCAAAGCTCGGTATACTCCGTATATAATGAGACACCGCACCCGTGACAGATCCTAACATCACTGTCAAGATCCACCCAGCTGCGTGATTGACAGCTGGCTTTGCCTATCTAAAGGCAGAGACAGCTGTACCCGTCCCCTCCCCCGTCTGTTCCACCAGTCAGCGCTGGAGGATCGGACAGGGGAGGACTGTCACGGCTCTCTGCAGGGATAGATCGAGAAGTAAGCGAGCGACGGTATGTGTTCGCTCACTTCCCGATCTACTGAGCCGACCGGTGACAGTTTCATTGTCGCAGGTCGGCTCAGATTATGAGGCTGAGTGAAAATCACTCGCCTCATAATTCTCCTTTTAACTCTCAACAGGTTAAAATACATTTATTTCCCTATACATTTTTCCATCTCTAAAATGTATAAGGTGTCTTATATCTGTTGTGCAAATGGTGTTTATCCTATGCGTTTCCTAACTGCATGTATTAGTGTCTTATTATTACAGTGCATTGGTAATACCCCTGTCCATTGGTGCCACAACCCAAAGTCGTATGTATGTACACAAATAGAAAAAAGGGTTTTTAAGGCACTAAATCACACATTTGCTTGTGATCCTTAAGAAATAACCTCTAACATAGATCAGCTACCACCTCCCGGGTCCCCCAAAAGGTAGGAAAAAGTCATATATCACCACCCTAAATCGCCGTAGTCTAAACTCTCAAATGTAGTGATTACAAAATTCAATAAACAAGTGGCAACTCTAGGAACAATATATAGGGGGGGCACATAAGATACCACAGTCAAAACTGGGGGGGGCACTAATAATTTTCACCACTAAATCATACCACTGAAAAAACGAAATAAGTATATATAAATAAGATTACAACTCGTAAGAGTAATGCGGTATGCAATGATACACACACATATACATACATATATATTACAATAAAAAGTTATGTGTATGTAGACAGATGGGTTAAACTCAGGGCCAGAAGTGCATGGTTGGATGTTTCCCTCCTGTGCGGCTTTCTACCATAGAGTGCTGGGAGTGATGTAATTTCCTCTCAACACCATGGAGGAGACTAAGAGGGAGATTGTGGGCGGCGGCGGATTACATGTTGCAACCGCCGGGAGCTGATTTAATAGCGCATGACATTGGCGCCCGATGGTTGCAACATGTCCAACGCCGCCCACAATCCTGAATATCGCAACCACCAGGTTCCGATGCCATCAGCTCTGAGCGGTTGTGGTATACAGGATTCGAATCCCGGAGTGGCAGCTTAATTTACCGGGCAGGGGCGGATCTAATGTCGGGAGGGGCACTACCAGAAAATAAAGGTGTTGCTTTATTGTAATTGTAATAATACATTACATTGCAGTTGTTTGTCCTTTTTTCTACACATCCTGACATTTTGTGTGCAGCAATGGAATCTCTGCCAACATGTGGCACATCACTGTCATTAAAATGGGTCTGTCATCCACATTGCACATTACTATGTTTTGTTGCTGCAGAGCTTTGTGATGCACATGATCCAGGCACAGTGTGAAGGATGGAGTTACCCAGACTTAAAGGGATATTAAACTTTCACTTTTTTGCATATATCTACTGCTAGCAAGCAGTAGATATATGCAAAACGATAAAAAAAAAACTTTTGCAAAGGGTTAATACTTACCTGTGTCTCCGCTGCACGCTCCCGTCTGACATCTGAACATTTCTCAGGCGGCTGCAAAAGATCTTAGGTCGGGCGCATGCGCAGTTCAGATATTCGGCCTGGAGACGAGGAGAGACACAAGGTAAGTATACGGAGCAGCGTGCACCCGCACAGACTACGTGGGACAGCAGAGGAGAGGAGGACAGAGGAGTCAGTGCTGGATCAGAGACCCGCATCAGCGCTGGAGGGACAGCTGACAACTACAGGAAAGAAGATCGGATTAAGAGGCATCATTTATAGCAAGTCCCTACACTAACATTGGGGGAGGGGGAAAAATTATCCTTTAATATCACTTTAAGGTAGGGGCCTGGGAACCTGCAATGTCGCCGGTTACCAAGGCTCCCTTCCTCCTGTCTGGGCCCACCAAGTGACACAATGCTAGGGCCCAGTCGCAGCTGCAACTATGTGACCCTGGTAGTTCTGCCACTCTATAGAGGACTATAAATCTCAACAATACATTATACAGCAATGCAGACTACCACCAGCTATAAAGCACAAATTAGGCTGTCGCAAGGCCCCAGCATGGGCTCAAGCGGCCGCCTAATTTTCCTGACTACAGTGCACCACATGGCAGACCTAAGGGACAAAGAGCCCGGCTTCCTGATTGGCCCTCCAAAGCTAATTATGAGTAAAGAATAAGGCCTGTTTCACACCTGCATGTCCTGCGAACGTGCATTTGCCGCGCTGCTCCATTGATTTCAATGGTCATATCTGCGTGGCATCTAGAAGATATGTTCTCCACACACCATTCTGCTTCGGAATGTCCTTTTTATTTGTATTCCTTTAGCATGACATGTTCAGCAAGTGCCTCTTGGCACGTTGCCACAGACACATGCCGATCACGCTAGGGCTGCAGCTAACGATTATTTTCAAAATAGATTAGTTGGCCGATTATTAAGTTCGATTAATCAGATTTTTTTTTAAAGGCTCCAGTGATGGACTACTAGTTTGTACTGAGATTGTAGTCAATCACGGGAGCAAGCTTGGAGCGGTGTAAGTAAAAAAAAAAGTGTGCTGTGCAATATAGTACATTATACAACGGCGCAATACATATGCACTGTATATAATGTATTATTGCTGGGATTTGTAGTCCTCTATAGCTGGTGATATTCTGCATTGCGCTGTACAAATTATTGCTTAGATTTGTAGTCCTCTTATAGATGGCGTTATTCTGCATTGCTGTATAATGATTATTGCTGTATAATGATTAACGCAGAGGCAGCTTGCGGAAGGTATCCATCCTGGGGCGCGTTGCTCTTGCTCTTTTTCTATGTGCTCATAATTTTTCATGAGGACCAAATAGGGATGTCTCCCTATTGTTATCAAAGTGTATGCAATAATGTTACTGTTCCTATTGTTTGACATATAGGATATACAGTCTTTACTGTTTTACATTCCCCTGTGTGCTTGACACCGTTATTTATGACTCAAATGTATATATCTGTGTGATTTATATCTCCATGCAACGTTAAATGAGTGTCTTTTTGAGTATGCTTTACATTTTTACTCCTGTGGGCTTTGATGTACCACCGATATCAGCATAACCTTATCCTACTGTGGATTGTAAATGGGGATTGTCTTTTGCCTGCACTGTTGCTGCACCAACACTGGCGTCGCCGTTAGTCAGATTATGCTTATGACTGCAGTTCGCCTCTTGTCCACTGCGCATGCCCGGACACCCGATTGGCCAACGAATGATGTCGGCCTGGAACGCAAGCCACAGTCTTCCTGCGTTCCATATCGCGCATGCGCTGGCGGACGGGGGTGTGGCCAACTAATGATTTCTGCCGGGGACGGAAGCCACAACCATTCTGCGCTCCACATAGTGCAGGCGCCG
The DNA here is from genome assembly GCF_000935625.1 of Nanorana parkeri. Lineage (NCBI taxonomy): Eukaryota > Metazoa > Chordata > Amphibia > Anura > Dicroglossidae > Nanorana > Nanorana parkeri. The sequence continues at coordinate 180,853 of NW_017308709.1, forward strand.
GCCTACGGGTGTGTGGCTATCTTGCGCTTCAGCGTCCTGTATCCTAGGCAACCGGCTGATGTTGCTTCCAGCCAACGGCCATGTCATTACAACATGCTGTGTACGTAAGTTGATTACATGTGAGCCTCATTTGAATGCAGAATGGCGGGAATATACTGTTTTCCAGCTGCAACTAGTGGGAGCGGTTTGTTTTTAATATGCACTGGTATGTCTATTTAAAGGTGATGGTATGCTTTACTGTGTCATTCTGAGCCTGATGAAGGGGTACTGCTGAGACCCCGAAAGCGCTTGTATTGGATGGCGATTTGTCAATAAAGGACTTTTTGCTTCAAAACTTTTGGTGTGCTGGTGACAATCCTTACTAGATCTAGAATCTATTGAAGAACCATTAGCCAACTGGAATACCTTGTGGATCCGAGTGTGTGTTAGTGTGATATTTAGGTCTCTTTCTTATTTCCACATGAAAGTTTGGATACAGATTAAGCCGAAAGAAAGTTTGTACAGTAAGGATATCAATGTAATTGGAGGCACATGTTCAGTACACAGATTTTCAAATAGGTTGAGGGAGGTCATTGGGCACACTGTACTCTTTTGTGAATTGAAAAATTATGCATCTGGAAGTATCTCCAGGCGTCCATGGGATAAGACCCAAACTGCTCCCACAAATCTCCCAGAGAAATCAATTGTCTATCCTTAAATGTGCCTCCCCTTACGTCCCCATCAGATGCCCATGTCTTGAGAAAGGATAACTGCTCTCCAGGAGGGAACCACAAATAGCTCCCAACAGGGGATAGGGGAGATATAGCTGGAGCCAGAAAAACTTTTTTTTTTAACTTTATTGCTATCACATGGGGGGTCACAAGCCCCCTTTGTGGTAGCACATAAGTGGTGACAGGTTCTTTTTAAGGAGACACAGATCATAACAGCTCTGAAACCAGAAGTGCCAATATCCTTGTCACTTCTGGGTTCATTCAGTGGAGGGGAGCCCATGCCTTCCAAGGCAGTCCTGGGCCTGCAGGAGGGGCATTGCAGCCTGGGATACATGGCAAGGGGAAATGATTGCACCTCTGACAGCCCGTGTAAGTGGTCAAGAGGTTTTACAGCACTTCCAGTCTAATAGCTGCTTGGAGTCTGCTTACAGGGCCACGCTGCTATGGCATATGATGGCTCCAGTGAAAGGGTCAAAGGGCACAAAACCCACCTTCAATATTGGGTTTGCTGTGTTTGCCTTTTTCCTGTGTACTGCTTTCTTGTGCTTGATCTGGTCTTTGCAAACAGGGGGCTTAGCCACCAGCAGGGGCCGCCTCCGGGTTGTCTTTATGTTTTGTACCTAAACATTCTACTCTCACAGGTGGGGATATAACCCATCAGTCAAGATCTAAGATCCAGCGGTGTGCTTTTTTTGGTCTCGGGCACACATAGTGAGATTATCAATGTCAGAAAATACCTGAAGTGATCTGACAGTAATGCACAAAAAATCAGGATGAGATTGTTATTACTAGTGCAGAGGAACATGGTAAAACAGAGGAAGAACACATCCAGGGACAATTTATCCTGAAATGCAGGTAATCGTACATTGTACGATTACATGTGGAATACCGTTGACAGATGTAGCCGCTGTTATCGTGTCATTAACTTGAACGGGTAGAGCAGCCACATCTGAGCGGGCACACCTGGGATTCTTTCTGCAAGAATCTGGAGCAGTTGCTAATAGCAACCAATCAGCTTCTATCTTTCATTCTCAAAACTAAGTGAACAAACTGAAAAGAGAAGCTCATTGGTTACTATAGGCAACTGCTCCAGATTTTGTCTGCTCCGGTTTTAATAAATTCCCTGCTTAGCATGGGCCTTAAAAAAAAAAAAAGTAAACATTCCTTGTATTGTATTGTATTCCTTGTAAAGTGTAATACCTTTTCCCTTTCTTGCTTTTTACTGACTGTTAACTCCTAAACCTGCTATGAAGTTCTCCTTGTATTCTGGGATAACTGTCATTCTGTCAACTGCCATTTCTCTGTCCAGTTAGAGAGCCCTTGTAGACCACTGAGGCACTCCTATTTTATAGGTGGATGTCATATAGTAGGGAATAGGGTTTTGGCTAAGAATGGTGATAGCAGTCATTTCACAGTGTCTTTTTATAGGAAACACTTTTCATTCCAATACATTTTTATTATAGTTTTCAAAAATATAGAGAAGTGTGGAACACAATGATATTGCTTGGCCATTACCTTTTCCTGCCCACCTATTTCTACTTCCTGTTTCCCCTACATTTGCTATATGCTAATATCTATTGAAAGTCAACAACAACACATTGTATTATTATTACTTGATACTTGTATTATACTCTTTGATTTTCGAATATACCTCTGTATACTTCAGCTAGGAAACACTTTTGCTTATATTTCTGTCACATATATGTTGGCAAAGTTTGCAGCTGGGTTTATTGCATTGTACTGTAGCGGGAAACAGCTTTTGGGAAACTAGCAATGGACTCCGGACACAGACTTCAGGAATACAAATCTTCTTTATTCTCTGCAGAGGACTCAGGTGACTACCGTCTCCAATTCCTGAGTGGCCCTTTAAGGGCGGTCACTACATAAATAACTACATACACATGTGTGTAGTCACACAAATGCATCCACACCCACATGTAAAGAAAAAGTCACCCCACATAATGGTGATAAAGACCATATATACCTACAGGCATCTCTATTCCCATAGTGTTGTATAAAACTGTGAACATAGATAATAATTGAGTATCAATATTAATATATATGTGAAAAAAAGTGAAGCTTCTTATTTGTGAATCAATTCTATGACACTATATACTATAGAAAAGTGCAATCTTAAGACAACCTGCCCCCCTCCTTTTGAAGTCCCCACCGCTGACAAGACGCCCGGCACGCAGGTGCGCATGACGTCATCGGCGCACGCATCCCCTAAGCAGCCGAACGTCCCCCCGGCAACGGGGGGCGCTTACCCACGGGACCGCCCCCTTGTCCACATCTACGAGCCTGGGGTAGCAGCTCATTTTTAAAAAAGACAACAAAGATTGCCTAAAAAAGAAGATAGGATGTAGAGGCATCCTCCCCCATTTTTATATATATATATATATATTACAATACTTGCTGCAGTTTGCTGGATATCAGCTTCCTAGTTTTATTGTATTCCAGTGGGAGGAAAACAGATTTCAATGCGTTTCACGGACATCCGCTTCTTCAGGAATAGGCTACTGTCTTTCTACAAGAAAATTATATATTTTTAATAAAACAAATCATAGTTTACCTATGCAAATACATTTTATATTTAATATAATTTGTTTAGTTCCATGAACTTACGATAGTCTATAGAAATGGCTGGATCCACCACTGACCATCACTCAATCATGGGCGCGGACGAGGAGGGAGCAAAAGAAATAGGGTAGAGAGCAAGACAACCCCCAAATCAGAGCAAAAAACAGGAGAGGGAAAAGCATTCAGAAGAGGCTAGATTTTCTATTAGATGAAAACACCTCAAACATTCTCCTTAGTATTCATCAGATCACACCTATGAAAAAACAATGAACACTCCTTAAGAGACAATAAGGTGATCTGCCCAAGTGGGTACAAATAAGATTACTCATTTTATAGCGACACCAAGTATGGTTTATTATATTGCCTGACATTATCCATTTCCATCAGCAGTGTACGTTCTATAACCAATAACTTGGGCTCCAAACACAGCCTCTAAACAAATCTCCCAGTACTTAATGAAGTATGAGTAAATCTGCCAGTACTTAATGCAGTATGTCAATATTATACTCTAAAATAACAGCAAATCCTTCAAAGAAGGAAAAACACACGGACCTCTAAGGCCTTTTCACAAAGGTGCATCTAATCAAAGCAAAAACCAAACATCTCCATAAGTTTGTTTCTTACCACAAATATATCCAATTCTCTTTCCTTTTCCTTCTCCTGAGTTCCAGCCACCCGAGAGTGTCAAAACCCTCATTCCCTCTTATATCCCTCCTCACCGGACGCCAAAAACGCCATTATGATGTCACATCTGGCGTACGGGCCCTTTGCGCGCATCTGCGCAAAACGAGGCTTCAAGCGCATGCGCATAGGGGAAAAAATGTGTGACTTCCTGCCAGGAAGTCCCAATTAAACATCCAATTCGAATGGATTAACCCTTTTCTAGCCTCCAGCAATAAGGGTACATTCCAGAGCTTTTCAAGCTTAGTCAGTCTTAAGGGAGACAAGGCCACAAATATGCAAAATATCCAAGGTATCCAACCAATTCTTTGATCAAACAGCAGTACAGTGGGCACCGCCATTAAGACCACTTCAAAAACATATTGAGCATACTTTTTCAAAATAAAAGAATATATATGTGAATGCACCATGTTTAATTAACAAATCATTTTTGCGTATTGTATAGCAAATTGTATTCAGCAGTCACTCCAGTGCTGGTGCCGGTCCCTGATCCAGCGCTGACTGCTGTGTCTTCTGTGTCCCATGGTGTCTGCCCGACGTGCACTCTCCTGACTGCGTACATTCACTTCCACGGTGTCTCTCCTCTTCTCCCCGCCGTAAATCTCTACTGCACATGCACCTGACCCATCATCCTGCTCAGCCGCTTGAGAAGCTCCAGATCTTTAAACAGGAGCAAGCGGCGGAGACACAGGCAGTGGCGGACCTAAGGAACTAAGGGCCCTGGTGCAAGATTTTTTTTGCAACCCCCACCCCCCCCACACACCAAAACAAAACACAAACTCCCCAATCCACATCCTCTGAAGCAACCACAAAAAAATTAAGTTGAAAAAATAGTAAAAAATAGATCGAAAAAATATTTGAGCATATTTATTTATTACAGAGAAAGGACAGAGTATGTTTACTATAACCACAATTATGAATGGACAGGAGGGGATATAGATAACTTCCCATTCATTCATAATTGAGGATATAGTACACATACCATGTCCTCCATTATTTACAAACACTCAGCGATCACTGATCGCTGAGTGTTTGTACCACTCTCCTCTCCGACACGCTGTCACAGGAGGCTGAGTGAGCGGTGCAGGGAGGAGAGCTCAGCCTCCTGTGACAGCGCGGGCTGTCTCCGCCCACACAACACTCTTCCAGTGTTCTATCACAGATTGTGACTAAGTTGGAATGTGTGACCGGTCACATGGTCACACATTCTAACGTAGTCGCACCCGATTTTTTCCGTGGGGGGGGGAAATGTGTGACCGGCAAAAGGTGTGGAATTCAAAGCTTTCTCCGCTGTTCCCAGGCTGATCGGCATTGCAGATGGTATGTTTAGTAGAACCGATCTGCTGGGAGCAACTGATCGGTCTTGAAATCTGACTTATATCTGACTTTGTATTGCACTCGCAAAGTCAGATAGAAGTGAGATTTCAGGACCGATCAGTTGTTCCCAGCAGATCGGTTCTCCTGCACATACCATCTGCGATGCCGATCTGCCCAGGCAGGGCCGGCCTTAGGCCTTTAGGCGCCCTGTGCGAGAAAGCTTTACAGCGCCCCTCAGTGACCACGCCCCTCAGTAATCACGCCCTTTCAGTGGCCATACCCATTTCTCCAATACCGGCTCCATTTAAAACCTTCCATTCCGTTAAGTCCCCAAAAAACAGATTACAAGCTATGATAAAAATACAACTTTTATTCAAAAGGTATTAAACTTGTAAGCACAATATATCATTCATATTAAATAAAACAACAGTAGACAATCAAGTGGTAAACAATAAATGTCAAACTAAAATAGAGTCTATAAAATAAAGTGTCAGGTTGCCCTGCAGACCCTTTTTTTCAAGTGCATCTAGAAAAGTAAAAACAAAAAACAGAACACAAAACCTAGACTTGATTGTTACTATAACAAAGTGCACCACGTGTAACAAAGTAAAATGTAAACCAGAACTCCACAAACTCAAAATGAGTACCAAGACACCCCTTGCAGATCCTCATCACTTGGTATTTATTTCCTGCACTAATACTTTGAAAGAGGAGTCTGAAAGTGCAATAATCCAGAGTATAAAACCTACAAAAGTGCCAGCTTTTCAAATAAAGCTTTAAATGTAAAATTGGCAAAAAAATAGGTACAATTTTACTGTGTACACAAGTGATTACACATGCACAAGCTCAAAACACAACTTTACTTGCTTTTGCCTTTGCAAATTAATCAATGGTGCTGTTCAGATCCAATGTTTTGAAATCGTCATTTTCGATTGACAGCACTGATAACGATGTTAGTCGTTCATCAATCATAGAGGATCTGAGGTAAGTTTTAATCAGCTTTAATTTAGAAAAGCTGCGTTCTCCCGATGCCACAGAAACAGGGATTGTCAGTAGTATGCGTAGTGCAATCCAGATGTTTGGAAATGTGTCACTGAGTCTATTCTTAACAATGAAGTTAAGTACATTCAGTGGCGTTGTTGATTCTTGGGGAATAAGGCCTTGAATGTGCCAAAGCTCCTCTGCTAAGTTGATTCCACTGATAAGAGATTGGCTGTCTTTCTCTAAAGCCTTCTGTAACATCAAGCAGCATTCCTTCAAATTTTCCCTTGCTGGGAGACACTTTATGGCATACAGGAATCCCAAAACCTTGCTATGATTTTTCAACTGGTCAAAACGCTCATCCAATGACATAATTGTTGTATCCACTAAAGCAGGGGCGCCCACTATTTTTCGTCTGGAGATCTACTTTTCAAATGACGAGCTCATTGAGATCTACCAACAAAAAAACACCTGCATTCAGGGGCGGGAGGGGGCG
>NW_017308709.1:189990-191338 GCF_000935625.1 Nanorana parkeri
GTGTTCGAACACCGGGGCCCCGCACTGCCGACGGGCTTCACAGTGAGGGGGCGGGTCCTGTGACTCACCTCCCCTCCCGGCCGCGTCTATAGTAACAGGCAGCGGGAGGGGAGGTGAGTCACAGGAGACGTGTGTGTGTCAGTGTGTCACACGCCCCGCCCCGCCCCCTGCAGTGAGTGCACACATCGACACATGGCTGCTGCTCCTGGAAGGGTGAGTCTGAGCGGGGGAAGGGGGGGGTGTCTTACATCATGTCATTAGATGTGGATTATAATGGGGAATATTACACTGTAATGTTCCCTATTATAATCTATTTCTCTGTTGTGTACTGCTATTTTATGTAATTAGACAAATGGATTATAATGGGGAATATTACACTGTAATGTTCCCTATTATAATCTATTTCAACCTGTAATCAATCAAAGTTTGAGACTACGTTAGAATGTGTGACCAGTGACGTGGTCACACATTTTAACGTAATCTCGCCCAGTTTTTCGGTGGTGGAATAGGTGAAGAATTCCAACGCTTTCCTTTTTTGGTGTAACTGTATTTTATTTTGAAGGCATTTTTAAATACAATTAAATTAAAATTATTAAATCAAAACAATCTAAAATATAAACAATCAACGTCCCCCCCTCAGCGGGCCACGGTAAAATTATCAAACGTTGACCGGTCCGCGGCGATAAAAAGGTTGGGGAGCACTGCACTAAAGCATAGAAGAATTCAATTTTAAATCTCTCCTTTGAATTAGTTATTAAATCCAACAAACGGCTAGAGCGCACTCACTGCTGGGTAAAAACCTTTTATAGGCTATGTGAATATACAATTAAAATCACACAATCAAAAAGCGCCACTACTGTAGAGGAAACACTCACGTTACTGTTGTCAGCATATCGCGTGTCAGCTGGTCCTACGATGCTGGGAGGATATGCAGAAGAACAGTCTGAGAACTGTCAGGGGTGATCGTTTGAACACCGCGGTCTCAGCTGGCCAGGCTGAGCCGCGGCTGCACGAGTATAAGGCGATGTCAGTGCCGGACCGTTCGGGGACTCCAGGAGTCTGTGCGAGCGGTATCTCGAGGATGTCAAAAACGAGGGGGGATAAAGGAGATGGACAAGGATAGTGTCCAATGACTGCGGCTACGCGTTTCGAGGCTCTGCCTCTTTGTCAAGCCTAAGTGAGAAGTGCAGAAGAGATGGCGCGATATCTTGCCAGCATTTAAATCTGACAGCTGGGAGGAGTCAACCGTTGTCCAGAATGAATGTGATTGGTGGAGGAGTCGGGTCTAAGAGGACACTCCCAGCCCCTATCGTACCCTTGTCCACAGCAATTATCAATATCCAGTTTT
>NW_017308710.1:0-1162 GCF_000935625.1 Nanorana parkeri
ATCCTCATCGATTTTAAGGAGGTCTGCAGCACTTTTCTCTCAATCTGTCTGCTTCTCAAAAAAAGTGTTGCCAATTCTCTGCTGATTTGACAAAGCTGTACTTTCACCTCTTCAATTACCAAGAGCATAAAGTTTAATTAATTTTGTGTGGCAATCACACACTACTTTTCACAAAATTCCCTTTTATTCCTTCCAATCGTGGGTTGTCATTATGTATGGGAGTGGTTTATTGTTTATTCTCACTGTTTGATGCCTATATAAGGTTGATGTATCTGTTATTGAAGTGTCATTCTGAGCCTGATGAAGGGGACCCCCTGCGGCCCCGAAAGCGCTTGTGTATTGGATGGCAATGTGCCATTAAAATGGATCATTGACTAACAAAAACTGGTGTGCTGGTGACATTATTCCTTTATCCTCTTGCAGAAGCTCACAGTCAGCTACAGATTTCCCACCAATTGTAGCAGGTGAATCAGATTGCACAGCATTGTCTATGGGTGCGGGCTGAATGTCCGTAGCACTACAGCCCCCGGCAAGCCCATTGTCATTATTAAAGTTCACACCTCCATCTTGCACACACACTGTACCTGCTTGCTGTGCTGTTACCTCAGCAGTGTCATGGCCGATGGTGGGATCAGACTTCCTCCTGGTTGTTGCAGTCTTTCGGGTAAATCTTGCTCTCTCCACAGGTCTCTCTTTCACAGGACGAGGAACGGTATCCATCTCCTTCTCGTCATCCAAGGAATCCGCAGAGAAACAGAACTTTCTTCCATCCAGAGGGGATTCCAGCTCAGTGATAAACTCCAGCATGCCAGTACCTCCCTCAACCTCCTGCTTAGATCCTCCATATTGCTGTTGTGGAGGGAGGGGGACAGAGAGGAGGGAGGGGGACAGAGGCCTCCACCATTGGGGGCTCAGCAGATTCCTGAGGTGTTGAAGAGCTGGGCTCATCCTCCGGGCCCACTTTCTCACTCTCTGCTGACTCTGTCAGTACCGGCATCTCCTCACTGGCTGCGTCACTCTCCATGCTGGAAGCGGCTCCTCTCCTCATCCTGCTGAAACGCTCTTCATTTTTATATTTTTCTTTAAACGCTCCGCTGCTCTGCTTCAGAGCGCTCACCAATTCCTTCTGCTTTCTCAATGCTTGCTCCACGTCTCTCAACTC
>NW_017308710.1:2132-43483 GCF_000935625.1 Nanorana parkeri
TCCTTCCACCGCTCCAAGCTTGCCTGATGTGACTGTGGGGGGGAGGTGCATTAGAGTGTAAGCTCCTCTGTACACAGACTGATGTGACGGTGGGGGAGGGGACATTAGAGTGTAAGCTCCTCTGTGTACAGAGATTAATGTGACTGTGGGGGGACATTAGAGTGTAAGCTCCTCTGTAACAGCACAGCAACCAGAAATGCCAACTGTGGCAATTCTGCTGCGAACGTACGTAACATCGTCTGTTCGTGTGCACGTTCGGCCAATATACGCATTTCCGAATTCTATATCCGAATTCCGAAACCGAAATCCGAAATTCGTTACCGAAACGAATCCGAGCAAAATCCGAAACCGAAATATGAAACGAAACACACAGAGTACCCGAAATGAGAAAAACGAAACAAACGAAATCCGAAACGAAACATAACAAATTTTGCCGGCTGCACATGTCAAATGGGCCCATATATATATATATATATTTTTACAGACCTCGTGTATGAATACATGACTCTGAAAAAGACATCCTTGCTTTGTCCTTGAAATCTGAAGCTATGTTAGAATTTGAGAGAACTGTAAGAGTTAGCAGCTGTTCAAACATGTCAAAGAAGTCTATCTGTATTCTGAATAGGTTTGTAGAATGACGTTTAGAAATCTTGATGACTTAAGAGTTTTAGTCGAACCATATACAGAGAACTTTATGTAATTGGGGATGAGAATATACTTACAAAGTATATGACCTTATATGATTAACCAATAGTTAACGTCGATTTTGGAATATAAGGGAGAGCACTACATGGCATTACATCACATTACACATAGAGAAGACGACTCCACACAGGAGAGACACGCCCCATTTGAAGAAAAGACTTAGGCCTCGTTCACATTGAGCGATTTATCGTGCGATATCGCTCTCCAATGCTTCTCAATGGGGCAAAGGGTCCTGCTGTCGCGGGTCGTGTGTCGCTACAGCAGGACCCTTTTTGGAGCGGATTTAGCCGCGATTCAAGGTTGCTCAATAAAAGCATTTGCGCTATATTGCGCGACAAATTGTGCGATATCGCCAAAATGCAAATCGCGCGACAAACGCGCAATTTGCAAATCGCGCAGTGTGAATGGGGCATTAGGCCCCATTCACACTGAGCGATTTATCGAGCGATTGTTGCAGCAATATCGCTCATATTTCCACGCGATATCGCTCTATGTAGCTTCTCCAATCCATTTCAATGGAGCTGTTCACATCTCGTCGCTCAATATTGCTTAATATCCCTTGTAGCTCGTCGCTGGTAGCTTGTCGCTCCTACATGACGCTTTTTTCGAGCGATTTCGAGCGATATTGCTCCTGATTGCATACAGCCCAATAGGAAAAAGTTGCGCGACACGTCGCGCAATATCGCTCAAAATCTCGCGATTTTCATGTCGCTCAGTGTGAATGGGGCCTTAGTTGTTTCACCTGCTAAGACTATTTTTGGCTGAAACCTTCTCAAGCCTGAGAGACAAGCAGACGAGGTGATATACTTTTAAGCTCAGCATTAACTAAGAACTATATACTTTGAACTATCTATTTGTATATTCACTTCTGCTATATCATTGTATGCTGTTGACTTTATGCTATACAATTAAAGTCACAAGGTTTTAATTCAACAACTGGACATTCTTTGATGAAGATTATAATCACCGTATGACACTTAAATTGTAAGTGTCATTAAAAAAATATTTTTCTAACATTTATTGGTGAGCCAGCCACTCTGAAGTTTCCATATTTTTGGGCATCATTCATATCAGTTTCCTCCTCTTGCTCAAACGGGGGAATTGAAGCAGTGAAAGCTGATGCAAGTTCTGGAAACAAATCGGTGAATTCTAAACAGTAAGAAGGTGATTGGGTGCGTTTTCAGCCAGGAAGCTGACTGATCCAGTTCAAAAAGGACTTCACCTAAAAGTTGGTGAGTAATGGATTTTATTAATGATATAGCTATTGAAAGTAATTTAGAGTTTGAGAACTTGTCAACTCATAGTTCTGATTATTGATATACCTACCGTAAAAAACAGACAGTTTGTGTGGTAAAACAGACAGAATCTGAACATAATGATTTGCATCAGGAAGAACATAATTGTCCAGACTGTGAGATCTTGGGTAATTATATAGAGGATATTGAGCAGAAACGTGAGCTACGGACACAATTACTAACAAACATACAGAATAGTGGTAAACACATTGCTGTAGTTACACAAAAGAAAAAAGATGCTAAATCTGGCACATCTAAATCAGATACTGCACAAGCATCCTGTATACCGGATGTTCCGGAAGTTAAAGATGATGAGGCGATGCCAGACAATACAAGGAAAAAATTGTTAGATCGAGCTTCAAAATTGAAATTACAAATCCACGATCAACTAATGAAGATCTTAAAAGATATTCCTAATTATGATGCAAAGGCTGATGCATTTCATAATGCAGATGTCTTTGAATCGTATACTGAAAGATTTCATCTTACAGACAATCAAAGAAATCGTATGTACGCTTTATGGCTGCCGAATTATATTTCGCGCAAATTAAATAAATCTCCATACACTAATGATGACGATGACGAAATAGACATAAATGCCTCAGACAGATTAAAACAATTATTGGTATTGACTACTGGTGAGGAATGTCCAAGCTTAGAATTGCTTGACTCATTAAGAGTTACTATTAACGATGATCCATTTGAATTTGCAATGAAAATTGCAAAGGCATATGAACTCATTGTGGACAGATTACTAGATGGGGTTGGGCACGACCCTGCTGTCATGGTGCACATTGGCACCAATGACAAAATAGGAGGAAATTGGAGTGTCCTAAAACAGAAGTTCAGAGACCTAGGTGCGAGGCTGAAGGAAAGGACCTCCACGGTAGTTTTCTCAGAGATACTGCCGGTGCCACGAGCCACTCCGGACAGACAGCGCAAGTTGAGGGAGCTTAACAAGTGGCTCCAGAGCTGGTGTCAGAAGGAAGGTTTTGGTTTCCTGGAGAACTGGGCTGACTTCGGAGTCGGCTACCGGCTCTTCAGCTGAGACGGGCTGCATCTTAAATGGGGAAGGTGCAGCATTCCTGGGGAGAAAATTGGTAGAAAGACAGGAGGAGCTTTTAAACTAGAAAGTGGGGGGGAGGGCATAAAAATAAAATTACTAAATTAAATGTAGATAATTTAAACATAGCCAAAAATAATACAGAAAGAAGTAAGAAAGGAGTTAATAATAGTGGGCCCACTCCAGTCAATACAGTTAAATTAGTCAAAACAGTCAATATAGGAAATCCGTTGGCACAAGTAAGTATAACTACCAACGGACGACCGAAATCAAGGCAGAACAATAAAAATAGTGGGGGAACAACATGGTAGTAAACTTTTGTCCCACAAAAAGAGAGGAATTCAATGTATGTACATTAACGCTAGAAGTCTGGAAAATAAATTAGCTTGAAGAGCTTGAAATTAGGCTAATCGAAGAGGACTTCGACATAGTGGGTATAGCGGAAACCTGGCTGGACAGCACGCATGACTGGGCTACTAATATAGAGGGGTATAACCTGTTCAGGAAGGACAGAGGTGGGAGAAGGGGGTGGTGGTTGTATTTACGTTAAAAAATAATCTGAATATGCATATAAGGGACGATATCGCGTCAAATAATGGGGAAGACGTGGAAACCTTATGGCTGGAGCTAGATATGACGGACACTAGCCGTAAACTTCTCGTGGGTATTTGCTATAAACCTCCAAATATAGGGGAAGAGGGAGAAGTCAACCTTCACTCCCAGATAGGAATAGCTGGGAGAGAGGGCAATTGTCAGGAAGCCAAAGCCAGGATTCTTTCATCGCCGTTTGCGCATGGTGCAGCTAATAGAGTTGTGTCAGGTGCAGCGTCTCTGCGTAAACGTGCGCGTCACGCACACGTTCGCGTGGACGTGCGCCGACGTGTCGTTTGAGTTTTTGGCGCCCTCTGGGCTATATAAGGCTGTGACTTACAAACCTCCTTTGCTGTCAGATCGGATCGTCAGCTTCCCTGTGTTCCTATATCCTGCTCCTGAAGTGTTCCTGTTATCTTGACCCGGCTTGGCTTGACCTTTCTACTTCTCTCCAGTGATTGACCCTCGGCTTGTTCCAGACCATCCTCCTGCCTCACCCTCTGTACCTCGCTGCCTGCATGTTGATGACTTCGGCCTGTCCTAACTACCCTGCTATTCTTGTCTGCTGCTCCTGCTCATCGTCTTCCGCTACTACTGGCACTCCTGCCCCTCCGTGCCCCGGTGCTCCTGTACCCATTCAGGAGCCCCAGGACCATCTCAGACTCCCCTAAGGTACGTGACAGCAATGTAGTAGTGATGGGTGACTTCAATTACCCAGACATCAATTGGGCCAATGGAACCTCGGGTTTGGCGAAGGCGGGCCGATTTCTGAACATGTTGCGAGACAATTTCATGGACCAGATGGTGGAGATTCCGACCAGAAAAAATGCCATCCTAGATCTAATTGTCACTAATAATGCAGAGTTAATCGATTATATTGTAATTGGGGAGTTACTGCGTAATAGTGATCACAATGTGATTACTTTTAATATTGAATACAGAAAAGGGAAGTGGGCTGGACGGACTAGAACCCTAAATTTCAGAAGGGCCAACTTTGATAAGCTGCGCAACCTAGTGGGGGAAATAAAATGGGAAAACTTATTTCAAAACCTAAACACAGACCAGATGTGGGATTGTTTTAAAAACACACTACATACTGCTACTTCAAAGTGTATACCTTTAGGGAGCAAAAGAAAAAGATCAAAGACTAAACCTATATGGCTTAATAAAACTGTAAAACAACACGTCAAGGACAAGAGAGCAGCATTTATAAAATATAAGACGGAGGGGACGGCATTGGCGTTCCTTAACTACAAAGAATGTAACAAAAAATGCAAACTAGTAACCCAGGCAGCTAAAATTGAGTGTGAAGAGCATATCGCCATAGATGGTAAAAAGAACCCCCCAAAATTCTACCAATATATTAACAGTAAAAAGGGGAGAAAGGAGCAGATAGGCCCAATAAAGGAAGAAAGCGGGAAGCTAGTCACAAATGACAAGGAGGTGGCCGAGGCGCTGAACACTTTTTTCTCCTCAGTAAACACTCAGGAGGGAAACGGGTTCGAAATTATGGGTATGCCCCTAGGGAAGTCAGAAATAGAGAAAGCTTTGGGGGTCATTGTAGACCACAAACTGAAAGGTAGCTTGCAGTGCCAGGCTGCTGTAAACAAAGCTAGTAGGGTTTTGTCCTGTATTAAGAAGGGAATGTATTGCAGGGACAAGTCTATAATTTTGCCACTTCATGGACTAATGTCTTTATTCAACCTCATAAAATACTATGTAACTATGTAACTCATAATGAATGTAGATGCAGACAATTTAGGATTGGTCAAAGCATTTGTGAAAAAATTTCGGTATCTTCGGTATCTATTTCTCTCACATTTGCTTTGGAAAAAAATGACCTAAATTTAGCAGCCGAATTCATAGACAAAATTCGGAGACAACTAAAACAAACTAATCCAAAATCGAGAATAGCAATAATTCAAAAAGACATGCAAAGAGATAACCAGGCTAAATTTAACCCAGGAACTACTACACACAGTAAGTATGACAAATCACGACAGGATGACAAATCAGGACAGGTGAAGTCAAGAGAGTTCATTTGTTATTACTGTCAGAAGCCAGGTCACTTAAAATTGAGTTTAAGGCATTCCTTAGGGATATCCAAGCAAGGAATGCAGCTGGGAAAGAGAACGGGATTGTATCTCTTGAGCCATCTGCTCCTCCTTGTCCAAATGAAACAAAGCCAGTTTCACCTTACACTCCGCTCATGAAGCAGGTCAGAGAGCTATCAGTCAAATATGGCTTGAATGCAAGGAACTTGCAATTGGAGACAGATGATGCAGGTTTATTGCCAAGTCCTTGACTAGAACGGGAAGTAAAAACGAATAGTTTAGATTATGTCGCCAAGCTATTTCTTGATAAATGCGGGCGTCCATATCTAAAAGCTAAATTACACGGACAGAACACTACATTTTTGATAGATTCGGGAGCTCAAATATCTGTTTCTGGACTTAACCTACCTCTGTTACCAGAATCTTCAGTCTGTACAATTGTAGGATTTAATGGTACAGGAAATTCAAGTGCTACATTATGCAAAGATGTTACTTTTGAGATACCTGACTGTTTGAAAACTGAGATTGATATTTGGCATTGTCAAGGATCAGAGAATATCATTGGGGCAGATGTGATGAAAAAAAAGAGGTTGGATAATTGATCTGGCTAATGGAATCATTTGGAAAGATACAATTAATCGTAAGCCTGTGGTAATTGACCCAGCAGATTACAATGAAATTGGAACCATTTGTGTGGCAGATATGATTGCAGCAGACCATAGCTGGCCAGATTCGTTGGTGCAATCATTTAAAGATCTTTGGAGTCAAGTTAAAAATGAAGCAGGTTTGTTCAAAGGCATTGAAGTGAACATAGAAGGGAAAGATCCTCCGCCACAGAAACAATATAAATTACCTCCAGAGTCCATTGAACCAGTATCAATTGTCATAAAACAGTTTCTTCAGCAAGGGGTTATTAGGAAAGCCAATTCTGTGACTAACAATCCACTATGGGTTGTAGCTAAAAGAGATGACCCTAGCTCATTCAGACTTTTGATTGATCTCAGAATGCTGAATAAATACACCCCACAATGTGCCCCAATTGTTGCTGAAACTCCTGATATCATGTCAAGGTTGAATGCTAAAGCAAAAGGTGTTCTCTGTGATTGACATTACTAATGGTTTTTTTTCAATACCTCTGACAAAGAGTTGTCAATACAAATTTGCTTTTACATTTCAAAATGGGCAATATGTATTTACAAGACTACCACAGGGACTACATTTAAGCCCAGCTGTATTTCACCAGGCCTTAGCTAAAGAAGTATTGTCCAATTTTTCTAGGCCAGATTTAATTCTACAGTATGTAGATGACATAATCTTGACATAATCTGAGGATGTAGAAGAGCATTTAATCCTTTTAAAAGAGTTGCTTACTCTTTTGCAAGACGCAGGTCTTAAGCTCAACACACGCAAAGTTCAGCTTATGAAGCACGAGGTTAAATTTCTCGGGGTCTTGATCAGCCCTGGGAAAAGGCAACCTTTACATGAGAGGATTAAAGCTATTTCTTTACTTCCAGTGCCAACATCATTCAAAGACAGTTTTGGGGATTTTTGAACTACTCCAGAGATTTCATAGAGTAATTTTCTGAAAAGGCCAGGCCTTTGTATGACTTGCTGAAATTCAATGAGGAAAAAGGATTTGGACCATGGACTGATGAACATCAGTTTGCTTTTGAAACGCTTAAAAAAGATTTACAAACAGCGCCAGCTTTGGCAACAGTAGAAAAGCAAGCTGCATTTGCTGTCCAGGTACATACATCAGAAACAGCGATTTCTGCTGTACTGCTCCAAAAGCAGGGTGGAATTTGGAGAATTCTAGGATACTTTTCTAGACTTTTATCACCTGTTGAAAAAGGTTTTGAAATGTGTGTTAGACAACTGGTTGGAGTTCATTATGCACTGAAAGTTACCGAGCACATAGTTGGTTTTAACAAAATAATTTTACAGACTCCACATTCTACATTGAAGTTTCTTCTTGAGAAAAATATTCCATGTGTTTACAATCAAAGATTCGCACAATGGCTATTGTCGATTTCGATGACTCAAATAGAGGTTGATCATAATGCCAGATATGCACTTCCTCAACTGATGGAATACAATGGACTAGAACACGTGTGTCTATGTGAAGTCCAAAATACTTGCTCTCCTCTTTTTAGAAGAGAGGCGGAGGAAGTTGATGAACCTGTCTTTGTGGATGGGTCAAGATATTGTGTTTCCTTTGAACAGAGATGAAAACAAAAGTCCTCTAGTGATTTACAGTGACAGCTCCTACGTAGTACGGTCTCTTACGGACTACCTACCTATCTGGAACAAAAGAGGCTTTGTAGATGCTTCCAACAAAACCCTCATACACAAGGAGACACTAGAAACAATTTTTGAGTTAGCAAAGAAAAATCCTACTGTTTATGCAATTGTTAAAGTACCGGCACATAGCAAAGAAAATGATGAATTGTCTATTGGCAATAGGACAGCTGACACTGTGCTCAGATGAACCCCAGACCAAAAGAACAGAAACCTTCTTTACAAAGAACTCCACCTGCTAATGGACCGTGGTCCACACTACAGCTAGACTACATAGGACCATTGCCAACAGGGAAAAATGCTTTGAGATATGCTTTAGTTGTAGTGGATGTATTTTCGAAATGGATTGAGATATTACCTGTTCGTAAAGACGATGCACTGACAACTGCAAGAATGTTAATTAATCATGTTTTTCCAACTTGGGGGATCCCAGTCGAATGTGTTTGCGATAGGGGGACACATGTTACAGGTAAAGACATGCAGGCAATGTGTACAATTCTAGGTATACAACAGAAATTTCATGTTCCCTATCATCCGCAGTCAGCTGGTGTGATGGAGCGAAATAATAGCACGATTAGGAATCGAATCACAAAAATGTTGTTAGACAGAGGGAATACGTGGGTTGATGCTGTACCTTTTGTTATGACGAGTATCAGAAGTACTACAGCTACAGCAACACAGTATTCACCTTTTGAGTTAATGACAGGAAGCAAGATGCCACTAGTATTCCCAAATGAACCATTTTTGTCTTCCCCACAAAAAGATGCAATAAGTAAGACAGCATGGTTACAGATGTTGCAAGACAATTTGAATACTATTTTGCCACATGCTGCATCCTGGATGCAGAAGATGGTTCCTCCTCATGCTTCGAAGTTTAAGAAAGGAGGACAGGTAATGATAAAAACTTTCCGGAAAAGCAGACCATGGCAAAGTAATTGGGAGGGTCCTTTTGAAATTTTGGACACACAAGGTGTAGTGATACAAGCCCAAAGACCTCTCAATTCAAAGAGAAATGCTCGTAGACAACAAAAGATATGGGTTCATGCTGATCAATGTAAATTGTTTATGCCTAGATAATGATACTGCATTTCTTTTTACAGACATGGAAACTGAACATCTAGAATGGGTAGGCAACAAACCCCAAGGAAAGAGGAAAATCTAATTAAACCAACAACGAAATGAGAGATGTACAGAGAGAAAGAAAATGAACTTTGAAAGGACCAAAAGTTGGAATGTTTTAAAAACAACTTACATATTGCCATTGCAAAATGCATACCGTTGGGTAATAAAAGTAAAAGATCACAAACAAAACCTGTATGGCTTAATAAAGCTGTAAAGCATCACATAAGGGAAAAGCGAGTGGCATTTATAAATTATAAGATGGAGGCGACGGCATTGTCGTTCGTTAACTACAAAGAATGTCATAAAAGATGCAAACTAGCAATTCGGGCAGCTAAAATAGAGTGCGAAAAGCATATTGCCACATATTGTAAAAAAAAACATTTTACCAATATATAAACAGTAAAAAGGGGAGAAAGGAGCAGATAGGCCCAATAAAGGACAAAAATGGGAAGTTGGTCACAAAAGACAAGGAGAGGGCCGAAGTGCTGAACACTTTTTTCTCCTCAGTATACACTCAGGAGGGAAACGGGTTTGACACCGATAATAAAACACATAGTTCATCACAAAATATAGCCAAGTGGTTGACGGAACCCGGGATACAACAAAGACTTAGTCTACTTAATGCAAATAAAGTGTTGGGACCGGACAATCTACACCCCAAGATACTTAAGGAACTAAGCGAGGTTATAACTAGACCATTATTCCTAAAAAAAATTCGAACACAAGGGGCGAAGGTGGTTCTTCCCAGTTCGCGCGGTTAGGGTCTGGAACTCACTGCCTCAAGCGGTAATTTCCGCAATTAATCTGGAATCATTCAAGAGGCTTTTGGACGACTTCCTGAGAGACCGAAATGTAAGATCTTCCCCTCCTGAGATCTTACGCAACCCTCCGCACCTCTCCTGAGCCCTCTGCCCGAGACATCAGGCCGGCACCTTGGATCAGAGCGCCAGCACAGAGTATGTACCAAATTCATATACTATTATTCTGCATTGCTGTATAATGTATTGCTAGGATTTGTAGACCGCTATAGCTGATGGCATTCTGCATTAGAGTGTAAGCTCCTCTGTACAGAGACTGATGTGACTGGATCAGCACTACGGTATATGTCAGAGCTATATAATTGTATAAAAATAAAATTGTGTGACTGTGGGGAGGGGTTTGTGGGGCCAGTGAGATCTGGACCCATCACCCCCCTTCCCCCTTGGGAGTGGGAAGAGGGCCGAGAAAAATGTGTCCTTTGTTCCTTAGGTCCACCACTATGAACTGGATTAAATGAAGGTTAAACTGGAAAAATGAAGGTGTTTGTAACAGTGAGTGTTTTACAGTTTGGGAAGCATTTCATATGGCAATAGCAGACATCTCAACTCTCCCAGATGTTTCGGGAGTCTCCCGCTATTAGATAGCGGCTCCCGGACACGCGGGAGAGAAACATTTTCTCCTGCAAAATTTTACTCTGCTCTATCTAGCAGAGTAAACCTTTCCCTTCTGTTTTTCTTGGGTTTTTTTCTTGACAAAAAAAAAACCATCATAGGAATGAATAGCTAGATTGCTAATGGCTATTTCAATGTGCAATAGCCAATAGAAGACTAGCTATTGCACCCGCCCACTGATGCTGTCAATCAGCAGAGGTGGACCTGAAGTTCTCCAAAGGTCCTCCTCTGCTGATTGACAGCAGCAGAAGGCGGGTGCAATAGCCAGCTTGCTATTGGCTATTGCAAATTGAAACCAACTTACATTCAAGTACCTTAACTATTAACAAAAATTTAGCTTATTTGTGTACTCAGTTGTAGATCCTCAAATCATCTCTGAATTGGTGCCAACACTGTGCTTCCTTCTGGAGGGTGACTACTTTTGTTCGCCATGGTCCATGTGTGTGCTGTAACGTAGCCACCGCTACAAGCTCACTCCCATGATGGACTACAATCTCTCTTTCTATTAAAGTTGTAGTCATCACAGGAGCGGACTTGGAGGGGTGGCTGCTTAAAAACACACACAGGGACCATGGGGAACCAACGTAGACACCCTCCAGAAGGAAGGACAGTGTCAGCACCAATTCAGGGATGATTTGAGGATCTACAGCTGAGTGATATGCAAATAAGATACATTTTGGTCAATAGTTGAGGTACTTGAATGTATTTTTAAGGTTTATCTCTTGAGTTTAGTGTTGCTTTGATGCAGATATGCTGACTGGTCATTCAGATGTAGGGCAAAAATCCTTGCGCTGCCCCCCTCCCCGATAAGTGCCCGTTTAATGGTTCTGGTCTGTGATCTGCAGTGCATTGGTTGTGGTCTAAGGTCTGGATTATTCAGTTCCCCTGTCAATTCTCCTCCTACTAGTTCTGTGGAAATGTACCCAGGATAATTGGCAGAACTGAAGAATCTAGGTCAAAATAGCTCACTTTCCAAATCGCCTATATTGGTCTAGATTTAAAAATTCTCCTACCAATTCCCCTGCTGCAATTTAGTTGAACTTTAGTTCAACTTTAGTTCGACCAAACTCATCAAGAGGATGGAGGACAAGAGCTATGAGACACGGTTACTAAATTTAAATATGTTGACGCTGGAATTAAGGAGATTAAGGGGGGACATGATTTTCATGTACAAAATGTTCTATAGTCAGAGCGACATTAGCAACAAACTATTTACGATTAATTCCGTAACAAAGACCAGAGGCCACCACCTGAAACTGGTAGAAAAAAATTCAAACACAAGGGGCGAAGGGGGTTCTTCTCAGTTCGCGCGGTTAGCGTCTGGAACTCGTTGCCACAAGCAGTAATTTCAGCTAATAGTGTGGAATCGTTCAAGAAGCTTTTGGACGATTTCCTGAGAAACGGTAATATACAGGGGTACAGGTACTCCTAATAACGAGATGACACAGGGACCTATACACACACACACACAATAGGTTGGACTTGATGGACGTGTCTTTATTCAACCTCAAATACTATGTAACTATGTAACTTTTACTGAATAGACCTGCTATTTTGAAAATATTGTGGAGAACTAATTCTGTAATACAGCAATGTATATGTTGGTGGAGCTTGTGGGTGGGTGTGGCTTGTATATGGGCGGAGCACAATGGGGCCCCATAATCTTATATTGCCCGGGGGCCCCATGTGTTGTCAGTCTGCCCCTGATCACAGCAGGCTCGAGTAAGCAGAAGTATTTGGAGGGTTATGTTAGGAGGCTAATGAGCCTATTCAGAGGCAGGAAGGAGAGCAGGGCTGCTCAGAACTTGTCCGGCCACCACGTCCATTGCAGGAACGCCGGACAAGTGAATTTTCGTGGCTTAAGCCAAGGAGAGGGGCGGAGCGGCATGACGTCAGCGGCAGTGGGCAGAGTCACCCTCAGAGTCCGAGACGCCGGAGAGGTACGTATCCTGGATCTATTACATGTGTGTGTGTGTTCTGTGTTTGTATTATGTGTTGTGTGCGTATGCGTACTACGTGTTGTGTGTGTGTGTATTAGGCCCAGGGCCGCAGTCAGGGGGGGTACAGCCGATACTGATGTGAGGGGCCCGGGCAGTCATAGGGGCCCATGAACCTTACTTGGGTATTGGCCTTATAAGTGACAGGCCAGAGGTGGAGGCGGCCGGGCCCCCGCAGCACCGGAGGAGGCCGGGGGCCTGTCTCCGATGTCCCCAGGGGGTCTCCACTGTACATTAGATTTTTTTTAAATGGCCGCTGCGAGTAAGTGCCCACATCTCATTAAATATATTGCCGAACAGGCAATATATTAAATGAAAATCATGCCCTGGAGGTCCAGTGGGGAATTAGTATGATCTGCATCTCTTGCTGATGCAGACAATACTGATCGCTCCCTCGTGGTGGTGCCGCCGCTGATTGGCAGGGATCGATTAGTATGGTCTGCATCAGCCAGAGTGCAGATCACACTGATCCTCCACTGAAGCCCAGGGATGCAGCCCCCCTTCCAGGAGAGGGGGACATTTTTTAAAAACTTTAAATGTTTTTATTGGTTTGTATGCATATAAAACATTGCTTCGTACATTCATAATGAACCAGCAGATACAAACCTTGTGTCCAGGAAGTAAGGTTTAGGTGCGGGATTAGTAGCTCATAGGTTTTCAGGGGGATGTCTATCTGGGAGGATAGTGAGCTACCATTAATATTGATGATTGAGTACCACACCTGAAAAGTGGCATGCAGGGTGGGGAAGGCACAACATTTTTTTTTTCCCTATACACCAATGTGTATAGGGCAAAAAAAAATTTAGTGTACCTGAGCCATACTCTTTATCGTGAAGACAAATGGAGTGGTGGAGCAACATCCCAATAGACCTTCTTCTGAGGGTGCTGGGAAAATTAAGGCCCTCTAGGGTGCCGGTTACATCCTGGACATGGTAAGTTGGGAAAAAAAAAAGAAGAAAACAAAACACAAAGGTGACACATAAAATAATGGAACTGTACATAAAAAAAAAAACGAACAGCAACTGCAACGGCCGTTGCTGTGAGTTAAGAACAGAGCCCATAGGGCCTTAGAGGCAGCCATGGTGGCTGCGCCTGGAAGTGTGGGGCTAGGAGAGCCTCAAATTCGGCACGTGGTTATCCAAGGCATAGAAGGTGAGTTACATAGCAGTGGGAGCACAGAGGACGGATGGAGAGGGACCCGCTGCTAGGGTCTATGGATCCGCTGAGTCCAGATGTAGGCCCCACGATTTCAGAAGGGCGATTCCCGAAGGTGCATCAGAGATCACATGAGACTTCCCCTAGTGTGTAACCAGGAGCTTGGTAGGAAATCCCCAGCGGTAGCTGACCCTGTTGTTTCTGAGGGATTTAGTAATAGGTAGAAGCCTTTTGCGGGCCAAAATCGTGGCTTGCGAGAGGTCCCTATACACTGTGAGGTGCGAGTAAGGGTCAGGTAGGGGTGAGGTCGTTCGAGCAAGATTCATCAGTAGCTCTTTGACGTGGTAGTAGTGAATACGTGCTATCACATCTCTCGGCAGGTGGTCGGGCAGGAAGGAAGGTTTTGGGAGCCTATGGGCCCTGTCAACAAGGACTTGAGTAGAGTTTGAACATAGGTGCGTAGTTCCGAAGGAGGCATGTTTTCCGGAACCCCGCGCAGTTTAACATTATTGCGCCTCGATCCATCTTCAAGGTCAGCCAATTTCACAGTGAGGGCCCTTACTGTAGATTTGTTGTCTTTGTGGGCGTCCACTAAGTCGTTATGGGCTTCCGCATAGTCCCCCATCTTATCTTCGATGTGGCTGACCCTGTCTCCCAGTGCAGTGACATCCCCCTGTATCTGATGGAGAGCTGAAAGCATTTCTTTGTGTAATGAGCTTTTTAGGGAGACAAGCATGTCCTTCATTGTAGTGTCCAGCAGGGGGCGATCATTAGTAGGATAGTCCTCTATGGCCACATCAAATTCCCTCACCCCCTCCTCCATCTCCCCATGCCGTACCTGCGATCCTCCAGAGTCCCGTCTTGGTTTAGATTTGGCCGGGCTGGCGGACGGAGAGGATCCAGGACGTCCAGCAGGGGATTCAGCTGCATGCAGCGCCTGCTCTTTCTGTCCCTCAGATGCCCGCGGGGAGGACGAGGCACTCGACGTGCCGGCGCCATCTTGGGACGGCGGCGAGCCAGCCGTGCGGAAGAAATCAGTGAGTTTTCGGGGTCCCCTCTTAGTTTTCTTTTTCCCCGCCATTCTCAGACGTCCTCAGTGTCAGAGGCAGGTAGGGAGTATGATTGCACGGTCTTCGTGTGCTATGTATCAGGCCTCGGGGAAACGCTTGTGCTGGAGCTCTACTTCCCTGCGACCATTAGCCTCGGCTGCTGGCCGAGAGGGGGACATTTTTTAAATAACTTTTATTGTTAGTGTGTGTGTGTGTGTTTTTTTCCAACTACTTCCCGCGGGTTCACGTAACTGTACGTCATCCGCTGGAAGTGGTTATACCAAGAACACAGCTGCTCCTGCAACCATGTTCTTGGTACCATGTTAAACAGCTGGCGATTGCTGCTTAAATACAAGCGTTCCGGCGTCTGTACAGGCGCTGGATCGCTTGTACGGTGCTGCGCCATGTCCCTCTCCACGGCCGCCGGTGCCGCCGTCAGCTTCCTGGACTCATCTGTCCCTCATGGGAGCCCAGGCCGGGTGTGGAGGGTCTCCCCTGACAGATCGGAGGAGAGATTAGTGGCTTCTAGCTGCGGATCTCTCCTCCGATCATGGGACCCAGAAGTGATGTGCATCATAGGGCCCGTTCACCGCTTGCATTGCATTCCGGCACGATTTTGGCCAGAACGCACTGCATCGCATTGCGGGCGGCTCACTTTTTGTCGGGCAGGAGGGGGCGTGGCGGGCCAGTGAAGTGAATGGTGCTGCAGTTCCACCCTCCGGCCGCAATGCGATCACCCACACGGATATCTGCTTCATCAGCTTCTTTGGGGTCCCTAGGTTACATTAGGGGTATGAAAGGCCCCTGATGTCTCCATAAAGAGGACCTGTCACATTATATTTGCGATTACATAGGGGGATTTTTAGCTGATTGTAAAAAATAGTAAAAATTAAAGTAACACAATTTTTTTTCTTAACTACCTTACGTCCATGGCCGTTTGTGAACGGCCAGATGGACGTCTGCTCAGAGCGGGAGGGCGTCTTAAGACGTCCTGCCCCTCCCCCCCCCTACCTGCTCCCCATGTGCATGCACATACAACGGAAACACGCATCGGATGCGCCTACATGCAAAAACTAAAATTGCACCACACGTGTTATGTATCGTCACGAATGTCACAGTGAGAGCAATAATTCTCGGCCCATCAATCACTGATAGCACTAAACTGATGAGCCGTAAAAGCATTTAAAGCGTTGTCTATGGGAAATTTTGGTTATTGTAGTTTTTTTGCGGTTTCCCCGGGGTGACCCCGTCTTTTAGATTTTACCAAAAAATTGGCCATTCGATTCTCTTTCTGTGCACTAAATTTCATTTTAGTGTATGGTATCCTAAAAATACTTGTTTTAACATGGGATAAACAAATGGGATAAACATTTGCGCAACTGCCGTGCAACATAAAGAATTGCAACTAGCAAATTCTATCTTTTTATTCTACAGAGCCTCTGCTTTCAGAAAATATATAATTATTTGTGGGTCTGAAGCTGTTTTCTAGCCAAAAATTCAGATTTTATCATGTGTGTGCGCAACTGTAAGAAATTGCTCTGGGCAGCAAGTGGTTAATGAGTGTATAAATGTTTGAATATGTGTTTCCTTATTTGCCTAAGCAGTGATGCTGAACATTTTTTAAACCCGAGCGCCTGAACTGCAACGCAATACTAAAGTTATTTTTAGTGTTGGTAATTTGAGATAAATAAATTGATTTTACGTCACAGTTTGGACACTCGGGTTCAAAAACATTCATAATCACTATTCTAGTCTGACAGCACCGCAGACGAGTGGCCAGAGGTAGCGGGGATCACGTCACTTCCGGCCAGTCCGGCGGCAGAGGAGGCCAGGAACCAGCAGCAGGAGCAGGTAAGAAGAGCTGGGAGGGAGATGCAGCCCCAACCAGCCCACCTGAGACCCCTGCAGAGCCCACCATAGAGAGTCTCAGATGGGCTGTGCAGCATGTATGGTGTGCTCTGCAGGGTCACTTTCAGGTGGGCTGTGTGGGGTCTCAGGTGGGCCCTGTGTCCAGCGCGTTACTAAGCCCAGAGTCCAGCGCGTTACTAATCCCAGAGTCCAGCACATTACTAAGCCCTGCATCCAGCGCGTTACTAAGCCCTGCATCCAGCGCGTTACTAAGCCTTGCGTCCAGTGCGTTACTAAGCCCTGTGTCCGGCGCATTACTAAGCCCAGAGCCCGGCCCGCTTACTAAGCCCAGATCCCGGTGCGCTACTAAGCCCAGAGCCCGACGTGCTACTAAGCCCAGAGCCCGACGCGCTACTAAGCCCAGAGCCCGGCGCGCTACTAAGCCCAGCGCGCTACTAAGCCCAGAGCCCGGCAAGCTACTAAGCCCAGAGCCCTGCGCGCTACTAAGCCCAGAGCCCGGTGCGCTACTAAGCCCAGAGCCCAACGCGCTACTAAGGCCAGATCCAGGCGCGCTACGCAGCCCAGAGTCCAATTCATATACTGTTCTGCATTGCCGTATAAATGTATTGCTGGGATTTGTAGGCCCCCTACAAGCGGGGCCATTCTACATATCTATACTCTATACAAGGAATGATGTGACTGGCTCACTGTTATCTGTACAGCACTGCGGTATATGTCAGAGCTATATAAATGTAGTATAATAATAGTGTGTGACTGTGGGGGGACATTAGAGTGTAAGCTCCTCTGTGCCGAAACTGATGTGACTGTCTCGGCACAGAGGAGGCGGCGATGGGGGGCCCAGGCCTAAAGCTGTGTAAGGGGCCCCAAAACGTCTGATGGCTGCCCTGATTAGGCCTCATTCACACTGGGTGCACACGTCCACGCGGCGCGCACACCTGTAAACAGTTGATCCCGGGAGGGAGAGGTGCTGCATGTGATTGCACGCAAGACCCTGTTCTCCTCTATGGGAGGACTCGGCTGTATGGTGTCATCCGTGTCTGATGGATCCTGTCTGCGTCCAAGTGCGGAGCCCCCATACCCTCATAGATTTGAAGTCTGGGTGTCCATATGACACCGTACAGCCGTGTCCTCCCACTTGTCGCTCACGGGGTCGCCCGTGACAGATGTGCATGGCGCATTGACATGTATACCCAGTGTGAGTGAGGCCTTTACGTGTTGTGTGTCTACTGTGTGTGTTTTGTGTGTGTGTACGCGCAGTGAGTGGAGTCCGAAGTATAACAACCGGCAGAAGGGGGGGAGGGGGTCACAAAGATGGTGGGGTGTGCCAGCCTGGCAGCCAACACAATTAAGCCTGTGAAGCCCGTTACACCCTGCACGCAGAGCCGCGCACAGTAATATCGTCCAGTAATATAGAAAAATATGGACACCGGCACTCCCAAGGATAGAATACGTCTATTTAATGACGTGCATGAAAAACATACTTATTGCAACGTTTTGGGGTCACGTAGGATCCCCTTCATCAGGCAGAAGTGAAATTGGAAATAGGAAAGTACAGATATAAATACACAACAATACATGTGAGCAAACCAATCCTAGAGTCTGCTGTGTCGTCACAATTACGTAATTCTCCCGCCAGAATTCAAATCAAGGTGAATCATGTAAAGGCAGATACATACAAACAGTGCAATTACAGTAGTATGGTTATAACATAAAATCATCCAGCACCTGAGGAACATGAGATGCAACATCAGGATGCTGAGAACTCGAGCGATAATAATGGCTGTGCTGCAGCCGCTGTCCATCCAGAGGTCCTGTTCGGCAATATGGGGGAATGCTTGTTCATCCATAGGTGGAGGTAGTCCCGGTCTGCTTGTAGATAGCTTTGGTAACCAGTGACAAGCCCGGCTCCATGCCCTATTGGGTGTGTGCGGCCACTCACTGTACGATTACCCAGCGATGGGGGTGTGGACGTGTGCAGCCCCCCCCCATTAATAAGTATAGGTGTGGGCATAACCAGGCGCGGTGGTCGGAAGCATGACAGCGGTAAACCACTCCCCCCATATTGCCAAACGGCACCTCTGGATGGACAGCGGGTGCAGCACAGCCGTTATCACTGGAGTTCTCAGCATCCTGATGTTACATCTCATGTTCCTCAGGTGCTGGATGATTTTATGTTATAACCATACTGGTGGAATTCCAAGACCCATGATGCATTGCAAGGCTTTTGCATATGCATGACTCCCACAGCCAGATGCATGATGGGATTTGTAGTTTTACCACAGCTAGAGGAATTAAATTTGCCCACCCCTTGTAATGATGCATTGGGTGGCTTTTATATGGGTGGAGCCCAAGGGGGGCCCATAATCGCTTATTGCCCGGGGTCCCCTTATGTTGTCAGTCCGCCCCGGTAGAGATACCAAACATGTCAAGCCTTAAAAATTGGATGTGCCTGTGAAATGACAAAAACTACAGTACCCAACATTGTCCATAAGTGCCACTTTAAAAGTCTATACAGGTCATCAATTTAGAGATAACCATGAATGATGGTCTTAGAATTATTGCTCTTACTCTGATGTGTGCAGTGATACCAAATATATGTGGCATGTTTACATTTGTATATGCATGTATGAAAAGTTGGGGGAAGGGGCTTTAATCACTTGAAGACCAGGGTGTTAAACCCCCTTCCTGTCCAGGCCATGCAACGCTGTACTGAAATTAATTTAATTTTTTGGGGGCACATAGAGCTTACTTTTGGTGGTAGTTAATCACCACTGGGGGTTTTATTTTTTACTATATAAGAAAAAAAGTAAAGAAATAAAAAAAAAAAAAACCTGTTTCCCTATGTTATGTTATGAAACATTTAAAGGGTAATTCACAAAGCTGCCGAAGGATCCAGCCATAGCTTCAGCTGATCCTTCAGCTAAATTCGGTTGTGAGGCTGGCTCCGCCCAGTTGTAATGACAAGCCAGCCCCCAAATGACCTGGGGATGCTGAACTGTCATTAAACGATAACAACTGGGCGGAGCCAGCCGTGACATCATGGCTGGCTCTGCCCAGTTGTTATTCATTGGCCGGGACCTGCTAGAAGACTCTAGCAGGTGCTGGCCAATAGGAAACAGTTGGGCAGATCTAGCTGTCACTGCTAGCTCCACCCAATTGTTTTTGTTTTCTTTTTTAAAAAATCTTTATTTTTAAAGTTTTCTTTAATTTACTTTTATTTACATTTTTTTCAACCTTTTTTTAAAACTATTTTCATTGATTTTCTATTCTGCCTGGTACCACCGAGGTCCTGAGCATAATAGCCGAGCCGAAGGGCAGCAAGTGAGCTGCCGGAGCTTCGGCTCAGCTGATCCAGATTTTAGATTGGCTGAGTCAAAGTTTTCCTGCACTTCGGCTCAGCTAAGAAGCCCCCCTATGTGATAGCCAAATTCAGTGACAGGTCCTCTTTATGGAGACATCAGGTGTCTCTAAAAACCCTAATGTCAACTAGGGACCCCCAGAGAAGCTGATGAAGCAGAGATCTGTTTCACCAGCTTTTCTCCAGCTTCTGTAGCCGGGAATGACAGCTGAATGCAAAAGTGATGTAATATACTTAATTTCCTGCATTCTGACACTAGAGGAGGAGATCAGAGGGAGATTGTGTACTGACCTCCCTCTCATCTCTGGAGAAAGAGCCGCTGCCGGGACCGGCGGCGGGGGGACGCACATCCGCACAAAATATAAACGATCCATCAGCTCTATAGCCATGAGAATGCTTGCATTTAAACAGCCATTGCCGGCTGTTTACATTTTTGGTAGTTTTCCCACTCGTGCAGCGTGGGCACCGTGCACGAGTGGGAGCGGGGAAGAACATTTTTTTTCCATTTAAAATTTTTTAATTTGAAAATTGCAAGTGTACAATAAGGCTCCACTGATCGCAAACTACATTGTAACAATCTTAAACATTACAGTTTACGGGTGTACAAAGAACACATGTAACAATGAACATAGTACAAGACATAGAGAAAGGGGGAGGACTTCCCAAGGCCGGTTCGGATTAATTTGTTAGATATAACATAACAGCACTACATAATACTTTGGCAGAAGATATAGCCCTTCCAGGCAATAGTTACAGTGCACGGCATGTAGACCGTGGTTGAATATGGGAGCCATCTCGGGCTCCTATCAATGAAACCACGGAAAGAGATGGCTTAGAGAAGAACCAGTTGAGAGAGGAAAAAGAAAGGAGAGAGGGAAGTAGAGAGAAGGGTAGGGATGAAAATAGGAGGGGAGAAGTCGGGTGGACATGTAAACGGAGGAGATAACTTTCTAGCTGGTCATGGGTAGAGGCTCAAATTTTAGATGGTGATCAAACGTCTATTGAAGGTGGGAGGTAGGTAATGTTGTATGCAGGGAGACCAAATAGTTTTCGAATTTCCCCATAGAGTTGTCTAATTGAGCTGATCTCTTTTCATGAGACATGATCCAAGATATATACTGTTTGGTTCTGGAGATGCTAAGAGTAGGAGATTTCCATGATATAGCTATTTCCCGTTTGGCCGCTGATAGTACCTGTAGTATAGGTTTCCATCTGGCTAAAGGGAACCGTATGGGGGCGTTATTAAGAAGAGCTAGGGAAGGGTCTTTTGGTACAGCTTCATCATTGAGGATCGCAATCATACGGAAAATTTGATCCCAAAATCTGGAGGGTATGGGACAGGACCACCACATGTGGTAGTAAGTGCCATGTTCAGGACATCCTCTAAAGCACAAAGGGGATTGTTGAGACGCAAAGGAGGCTATTCTAGTAGGGACCATGTACCACCGTAGAATAACTTTATAATTAATTTCCAAAACATTGGTATTTTGTGAGCATGATTTAGTGTTCTTCCAAATGCGTTGCCAGTCATCTTCACTGAGATTGTGATCAATATCCTGTTCCCACTTCTGAACATAAGAGGGAGGGGGGAGAACATTTTAAAACGTCCACCCGCATCTACAAGACTCCCATCCGGCTGTTTACGTTCGGACGGGAGGTGGTTAAAAAAGTTTGGGGGGTGTTTTATTTTATTAAATTTGAATGTTTTACTTAAAAGAGAACTATGGGGTAACCTTTTCATCCCATAGTTCTCTAAAGGGTCATGGGAGGAAATATACTAACGTCCTCCCGTGACCCAAAGCTCACTATATACAGAGAGCGCCGCAGCCAGGATGGATCCCGAAAATACTGCCAAGATCCACCCAGCTGGCTGACTGTGTGCTCTGCCTATCTAGAGGCAGAGCCAGTTATGCCCGCCCCTCCCCCGTCCATTCCTCCAGTCAGCACTGGAGGATCAGAGAGGGGAGAGGTCCCTGTGGGGAGCGGTGACTGACAGTCACCGCTCTCTGCAGGGAGATGATCGAAAAGTGAGCGAGCGACGGTCCGTATGTGTTCTCTCACTTCCCGATCAATAGAGCCGATGTGTGACAGTTTCATTGTCACACATCGGCTCTAACTATGAGGATGAGTGAAAATCACTCACCTCATAGTTTTCCTTTAACTTTAGGGTTATTAGAAGGGGGATCATAAGCCCTTTATGTGATACCACATTGACATCAGGGGTCACCTTAAATAGAACCCCTAATGTCCCCTCTGCACTCCACTGAAGCAAAACAATGCAAGCAAAACAGCTTGTGCAAAGCTAATCAAACCTTCTCTCCCAGCCACTGAGGCTAGGTAAATGTGAGCTCTGAAACAGGAAGTGATCAGAAAGTGTTGCATACTAGCAGGGACATCTGTTTGCTGAGCTCTCTCTGCTTTCCGCTCTGACTTCCACCTTGGACATCCCAGGTGGCCAGGAGGGACATTGGACCCTGGCATACATGCAAAGGGAACAGGAGAGGGGGGGGGGGGGCATGACACATTTTTCAGCCTGTAGGAGTGTAGGAGCTTTCCAGCCACCGAATCACTTCTAACAGACAGGCGACAGGCTGCAGAAGAAATGTAAACAGAATCTTGGCAGCTATAATATAGTAATAACATCTAGGGCCGTGAAAGAGTTAATTTAAATATACTGGAAAATAGTTTCTAAAGATTTAATGTACATACAATATGTTGGAGAGAGATCACTTTAGGTTTTTTGCTCATTCTCTTGAGACTAATTTCTAAAGGGTTATTGCTTATATCATGTAGACTAGTCACTGAAGGCTAAACCCTCTGCTCATCTCAATGTAAAACTTGTTGGCAGCATCCCACAAATAAATCATGGTTTTAATTATGTATAGGAAATACACTCACTGAACCACAGGCATGTGCAACCTATTGCATTAGGGTGTGCATACAAAAGTACAAACACACACACATATATATATAGATATATAGATATATAGCTATATATAGATATATCTATATAGCTATATATAGAGATATAGCTATATATAGCTATATCTCTATATATAGCTATATAGCTATATATAGATATACTGTAGATATACACTGAGTGGCCAGTTTATTATGACCACTTGACGTTTGTAGGCAAATTAGCTATAATTAGCTATAATTTTGCGCTGAAGTTGCTAAAGGGCCAGGCCATTATAAATAGGGAAGCAGGTTGTTTACCACGAAATGTCGATGTCCGTGACGTCACCGGAGTCCTCCCCCCTTCCCTTCGTTAGCCGACGGAGCCACTTGGGGAAGGGGGGAGGAGTCCGGTAACGTCGATGTCCGTGACGTCACCGGATCTCAGATGGGAGAGGTGAGTCTTTTCATTTTCGATCAAAAGAATTTTAATTGATCAAAAAGTTTAACGATTAATTGAGGAATTAATCGTTAATTTCCCCAGCCCTAATATATCTATATCTATAGATATATGCAGTGTATATACTGTGAGAATTCGCTCGCACGGTAGCACATTAAGCACATTAAGGGCACCTCCACTTGCTTTTCACTTTTTAAGGGCTTCTTTGCCCACTTTTATTAACGCAAAATTTAAAAGAAAAGTACACCCAGGTGTTCCCTCGCAGGGGTTTTCAAACATAAAGTACAGCTTTCTGTCATCAAACAAACATTTTCAAGTCTCACCAACTTCTCCTATAACACTCATTAAAGCCAAATTCCAAATTACTTCCCTTCACCTACCCCCCTTCACCCCTCCCTTCACCTCATTTAAGAAAATGTAAAGTATACATACCTTAAAGTGTATGGTAAGCCACCACTACTGTCAGAGTTTTACTGCTAACCAGAGCTTCAGAGATTTGCCCTCACTTCCAGTCCTGCTGATAACAGTTTTCACAGACTGGAAGTGAGGGAAATTTGACAACAGGAACACAGACAGAAATGACAATCCCCTGCTCTTCTAAAGAAAAGCATATTTATTTAGGTCTGTGATGCTATCAGTTTCTGTCAGGCAATACAGTCAGTGTGATAAGAAGTTACAGGAAATCTCTCTATTGAAGCTCATGATAGTAGTAAATACCCAACACAAATGTTTGTCTGGTCATGCACTTTAATTCCAGCTGTGTTCCACATGGTCATGTGAGGAATGGCATAACTCTTCCTATATCAGTAGTATGCGGCATTCACTCATGAAGTAATGTAATTTATTGTTGGTGGTGCTTTCCACTGGTGGTGCTTTCTATTTGTGTACTTAAAGCTTACTAGGTGCATTTCAAAAAGTAATAAAGTACCAGGCTCAACATTACATTTTTACACTCCTCCTCTCCTTTTGATCTTTCCAAAGGGGTCCTCCAAGGCCCTGTCTTTGGACCCCTTCTCTATCTACCATCCTCCCTTGGTCAATTAAAAACCTTGCATGGCTTCCAATGCCATCTCTATGCTGATGACACTCAAATATATCTCTCCACTCCACAACTCAACCCTTCTGTATCCTTGCACATCACTAATTTCCAAATTGACATATCAGTCTGGATGTCACAACACTTAAAGCTCAATCTTTCAAAAACTGAGCTCATGAAATTTCCTCCCCCCGTGCACCTTCACCCAACTTTTCCATTGATAACACAACTACCCCTCCCTCCCTCCCTCCATGCCAAGGTACTACGTGTGATCCTTGACTTCAACCTCACTTTTCTGCCACACATCCAAATACTATCCAAATCCAGCCGCTTTCACCTTTGTAACATCTCTAAAATATGCCCCTTTCTAGCCAATTAAACCACAAAGCTACTCAACCACTCACTTGTTCTCTCTTCTAAACTATTGTAACTCCCTCCTCATTGGCCTACCTCTACACAGACTATCCCCCGTCAGTCTGTCATGAATTCTGCTGCTAGAATCATCCACCTAACCATCTCAGTGCCTGCAACCACCCTCTGCCAATCCCTCCACTGGCTTCAAATCACCCAACCACTTACAAAGCCATCCACAATTCTGCCCCCGGCTATATCTCAAACCTTGTCTTAAAGTATCGCCCTAACCATCCTCTACGCTCCTCCCAAGACTTTCTGGTCTCTAGCTCCTGCATCAACTCCTCCCATGCTCACCTCCAAGACTTCTCTAGAGTCTCTCCCATCCTTTGGAACTCCCTACCCAACCTGTCCGGCTATCTCTTACTGTGTCTGCCTATAGGCTAACCCTGAAGACTCATCTCTTCAGGGAAACCTATCCTGCCTCAACTTAACCACTGAACAATCACTTTCTCAAACAAGTCATTCCCACACAGCTACCACCTCTTGTATTACTTGCCCCTCCCTTTTAGATTGTAAGGTCTTACAGGCAGGGCTCTCTTTACCATCTAGTCTTGAATTGTAACAGTAGTGTTTTCCTTATATTGTAAGCACTGCGTAAACTGTTGACTCTATATAAATCCTGTATAATAATAAAAATGGGTATGTGGTTTGGCTGCTACACTGGTAAGGCACCGAGTGTTGCAGCTCTAATGCACTCACCTTATCCTAGCAATAATCCTTCTATTGAACAACCCAAAGTGGCATATCACTTCCCAGGCTTTCTTTCTGCAACCTTTGGGCTACCAGTGATGGTGAAAATAGGACAAAATAAAAACAGATGGCCTATATGTGGTCTTTCCCACACAAGCTCTGATCATACAAGGTAACTGCAACTTTGATACTGATCTGCCACATGAAGGAGATCCCTCAAATTCTGTCCAAATGCAACTAAACTCAGCTATGAAGGCTATCCAAGACCCAGAGTAAATTGACCCTCATACTGCAGCTTAGTACTATTAAGATAAACCTACCTACAGAAAATTGTGAAAGAACTACAGTGACTGAAGCCTGCATAATCTTCCTGGAAGATGCTGTAACTGCTCTCTTGACTGCCCACAGAAGCCACGAAAAAAAAACATTCCTAGAGAAACAATCTGAGGCTCATGTTCTTCTCTGGGCAGGTAAAAGGTTTTCATCAGGAACTCTTTTTGGGGGGGGGAATCCTGGATAAATGACACCCTACAAAATCTGACATCTCCCCTGCTTTTATCACTGAGAGGGCACATCAATCTCTAACCAAACCTACAATTCCTGGGGCAAGCCCTGAACAGATACATGCAAAAAATACTATGGCATAATTTGCCATGAAACACACAGAGGAACAACATATATATTTTCCCTCCAAATCTGGCCCACTATAAGCAGCGGATGATGCCCAAATTGGTAAGAAAATGTTACAGACCAAACAAAAAATCTTTGAGTTTAGGAATTAAGCAGGGTTGGCTACTGGCATATTTCCCGAAACCTGACTTTATCCCTACTATCATCCTTAAAATTACAAATGATGCAGCAAATTGTTACATACAAATCAAGGGGTCCTGGGTGCTTGCAAATCAAGGTGTCATTCGTTGCTATTTGCAACTCTCCAAATAGTTGCTATTTGAAACAAAACTGACACACCCATTCCAAATAACTTTAGCAACCTTGACCTCTCACCAAATGGAGGATAGTTCAGTTTCCAACCAGGAAAACCCCTGCATTGGATGGATGCATCATAGAATGGTACCTCACAAATAAAGACTCCTTAGATTAGCTCTTTTGGGACAGCATCAATGAAACCTTTAATTCTGAATACCTCCCTCCATCTATGAGAGAAGCCCTCCATCCTTATGAATGACAGGGATCCTACCAAATGGGAAGTTGGTGTATAATTAACTCTGATGTGAAAACTCTTGTGAAGGTTTTACCCTCTGTATTAACTGCCATATTAACAGAATTGTTGCGAGTGCTCAAACAGCATTTATTCCCGGGAGGTCCAGTATGATTAATACATGGCACTTTTTTACACACCTGCAATACATTCAACCAAACATGAGAACGATTATATCCTTAGATACGACTAAAGCATGGAATCAGCATATCTTCAAAAAGTGTTACATTTATTTGGGTTTGGCCCAGATATAATTAGATGGATGCAAATATTAGATATATAGTGGCTAGAATCCAGGTGATACTCATATTTTGGAGCCCCTTTCCATACACAGGGGCCAAGGCATTATTTGTGTTGGCTATGGGACTGCTTACTGCCCTGATCCTTAATTGTCCACAGATTGAGCAACTTCATATATACAGTATACTGTATATACTTGATAAATGCATATCTATGTATGCCAGGGGTGGCAAACACAAGGCCCGCGGGCCGAATCCGGCCCGCCGGACCTTGATGCGGATGATGCTCTCACATGGCTGGTCAATTCCTATTACTTCTCTTTCAAATACTGATACCTTTGGTGACTTCTTAGGTTTTAGAATCAACTGCCCCCTCACGGGCCCCCTCATGGCCAGGGCCCGTGGTCATGAGGGGGCCTGTGACGGCTGGCAATCTCTTTGGGTTACTGACTGTCCTGCAATCCCGACGAATGCGTCCTCCATTTGTCCTCCATGCTATGTCCCGGCCCGGCGGCACACTGAGGGCTGCAGCGTGCAGGCATGTGTTATGAATTGGCAAGTAAGGCATAGCTTGTGTCCATCTCTCTCACCCCCTCCGCCTCGTTTGATACACACCCAGCCTCCACCCGACTCGTGCCCGTGTGTTCCGCCAGCACCGGGCGTGAACCGAGTGCCCCACTCTAGCCTGCAACCACTGCCCAGCACTCTGGCACCCAGATCACTGCCGCAGCATCGCGGTATTATGAGCCGCTTGTGTCCCTCTCTCTCCCCCCCTCCGCCCCGTTCTGCACGCACTCAGCCTCCACCCAACCCATGCCCGTGTGTTCCGCCAGCAACGGGGACGAACCGAGTGCCCCACTCCAGCCTGCAACCACTGCCCAGCACTCTGGCACCCAGATCACTGCCGCAGCTTCGCGGTAACACGAGCCACCTGTGTCCCCCTCCTTCGTCAAAGCAAAACATTGTCCTTAGTGGTGAGACAAGTTGTTTTACATGCTAGTTTGTGAGTGTGCCATGATGCCTTTCTACTGTTCTACTGTTCAAAGCCCATTTCGTGTGCACCTTACTGTACAACTGGTAACAAATTGTTGAGTGCGTTTGTCGTTTGTTTTGCTTTACCGATTTGGTGCAGCGACGCATGGGGTTTCTCAGCTGCCAATGGGATGTGCGGGATCCCTTGTGTGTTTCTGTACCTTTAAGGAGGTGGGGCGTCCTCCTGACAAGCCTGCACCCAATTTGATATCTTCTGCCCCATGTGCTCCAAGATGGAGACTCTCATAGTTTAGAGTTAGGACCGCACTATAAGAGGTGCCTTGGCGCGGCAGTGCGGCTTACACATCCTTTGCAGAAGACGTGTATCCAAACCTCTGTCATTGTCCTTAGTGGTGAGACAAGTTGTTTTACATGCTAGTTTGTGAGTGTGCCATGATGCCTTTCTACTGTTCCTCCTTCGTCACACACACAAGTGTGAAACCGCCGGCCTCCTACCCCGCACACCACAAGGACTGCTCCCGCCGGCCGTACCGACACCAGCATCTACCCTGTATTGCCGGCTAAGCTGTCTCCGTCCCCCTCCTCTTTCACACACGCAGTGTGACATCACCGGCACCCTCCACACCGCAGAGACTATCGGTCCCAGCACCGCCACGGCCTGCCCCTCCCCGTCAGCAATCTCCTTGTCACAGTGTGACACTACCAGGGAAGACTTCTGACTTATCCCCCAAGGGCAAACCCGCCTAACCCCCCCCCACCTCCTTGACCAGCAAGTGAAGAATACACCACCTCTGCCTCCTCGCTACCCTCAATCAACAGGACAACGGACAACAGACATCCCACCAAACAACAGGTCGCAGTCAAGAATCCTTGGAGCACCAGAACCATCCATCTTTACTCCTCGCCGATGATTTTATAACACTCCTTACCTAAGGCAAGTGAAGAACACACCGCCACCGCCTCGGCCTTCTCGCTACCTTCAATCAACAGGACAACAGACGACAGATATCCCACCAAACAATGGGCCACAGTCAAGACGCCTTGGAACACCGGAACCATCCACCTCTACTCCTCGCCGATGTTTTCGCAACACTCCTTACCTAAGGGTAAGTTTCTACATTTGTTTTGATTTATTTCACACAATTTTCCTCATCTCAGTATCACACATTTATGTTTTCTGGGACATTTTGGAGAAATTGGATCAACCACTGAAGGTCGGGAATCACAACTGGCACTTATTTTTCCAGCCCTCATTTCCTAAAAAATCGCCCTGCTTTTTCACTTGCTCTGACCGCTTTGAATAGGTGGATCAGTAAGGACTTGCGATATTGGGTCCGGGCAGTGGAGACCAGCTGCAATACAGCAGCTGGATTCCCGGTCAGAGAAACCCCTGTGAGTTGTTTGATAATCCAAAGGACTGCATCCCAATACTCTCCAAGGCGCTGACAAGACCAGAAGATGTGCAGAATAGAGTCAACCTCCTGTCCGCATCTCCAGCACATCAGGGAAGTTTGAGGAAACATCTTGTGGAGTGTGGCGGGGACAAAGTACTATCTGGTAAGGATTTTGTAGCCAGTTTCTTGGACAGAACTGGCCATCGAGGCTCTATGTGCGAAGTGGAGCATGTTGGTCCGGAGTGAAAGTAGTGGCTAGGTCCCTTTCCCATTTTGCCAAAAAGACAGGGTCAGGCTGATCAGCTACTGGCGTTAAGAGAGCATAGGCTTTGGACAGCCCATTGTCGATGTACTCACCCACTAGACAAATGTCCTCAAATGGTGTTAAGTCTGAGCGCGGCGATGGGGAAATCATATATCTAGAGAGTAAGCTATGTAGCTGGAAAGCTTGCAATCACACAGAAAATCCTGGAGAGGTCGGAAGTGAGCGACCCCGAACCGGTTTGACTTCACCAAGTGGGAGAATGAGCTATCCTCTATGCCAGGTACAAAAGTTGGGTCACCCATGACAGGAGTCAATAAGGAGGGGTAGGTATTAGGGGGAAGTACCTCGGGCATTGCTTTGAGCACACGGACTGTGACACCCGTGAGTGGATGAAGAAGTATCTCCATAGGTAGAGCTTCCCAGATAGCAAGGATAACTTGCCACAAACCTGTGGCAGGGTTAGATTGTAATTCTTGTTAACTTGCCGCACACATTCCTGGCAAGTTGTAGACTTGCAGAACACGCGCAGCACAAGTTCTAGTTGACACTTTTTGAATTTGTAGCAAATTTGCTTGGCAAGTCCACAGCAAGAGTCCTGCAGGTCTTAGCAAGAGCTCTGCAAGCTCGCTGGTCTGGAGACTTGCAATGCAGACTTGCTGTAATTGTGCAACAAAATTGTGAAGCTTGGCAAGTCTGCAATAGTTTAGCAAGTCATTTTCAAACTTGCAGCACAATTTCTTGCTATCTGGGTTGTGTCGTCCACAGCAATCCTGCCATTGGCCAAGGAGAGGCAGCCTGCTCAAGTTGTAACCATTGTTTATCGGAAGAAACATTACACCATTCAAATGCCCGAGCCATGTGCACAGCCAAATGATAGCGCAGGTAGAGCAGCCATGGAAGAATATTCATCTTAAGTTTCTCCTGAACCACGAGAGGGTATGGCCTGACCACTTGGCAAGATCACGGCGAATGTCCGAGAGAAGTGGTGGAAAATTTGCCTCAAACACTTTATCAACAGATGAGGGTAGTTTTGTCCCTAGGTAAGTAATATGAGTGGATGACGGAAAGTAAAGGCCGATTGTAGGCCTGCCAAGGTGGATGGAGCGACTGTAAGTTGCAGGGCCTCGGATTTCTGGAAGTTAATTTTGAAGTTTGAAGTCCTTTAGTTCACTTATCAGATTTGGGAGGGAAACCGTGGGCTCAGTCAGTATGAACAACAGGTCATTCACATAACCCACTATTTTGTGGGTACTGGGACCCGGTAACAGTCCAGAGATGTCTGGGTTAGCTCTGATTCTACAGAGTAGGGGTTCCAACGATAAAATAAAAAGCAAGGGAGTGGACATCCCTGCCTGGTACCGTTCGATAGTGGAAAATAGAGTATGTCCCATTGACTTGTACTCGGGAAGTGGGAGTAGAGTAGATGGCAGATATCCATCTGCATAGGTTATCCCTGAATCCCATCGCTTGAAGCATTGAATGAAGGAACGATCAGTCTACGCGGTCTGTAACCTGAATTACTATTTAAAGTTATGATGTGCTATATAAGCATTCACACCTACAGGTATGAGATTCTAAGGATTCAGTCCTGAGATTTTCAAGCTCAACACAATAACAGGATGTATTGGTATATAGTATCAAGACTTAAATACAATGAACCAACAATCTATTTAACTACAACATACAAAGAAAAGATTGAAACATGCCAAATACCCAGACATTGGTATCTAACCGACAAACAGAAATACAGTTAAGTGGTGGAAAGATTATATGTATAGTTACCCATTAATCGTCACATGAGGCCCCATCCTGGTGAAAAAAGGCCGAGCTGCTTTTTCCAGTCATTAATATACCCCAGGTGTCCATAGGGATGCATGGCACGTCTCCCATTGGTTGCCTCCCAAGGCCTAATGGAGATTGGAGGGTTTCCAAGACCCTCTTTACAACTCCACACCCCTCTCTACGATTGGCCAGTCTACTTGTTATTAGATCAAAGGGTCTTGGCTCAGGAAAAACCTGATTATCAGCCCTATTTGCAATTCATTGGGCCTGCCACTCCCCTCCACAGTGATAAACACAACAAAGACTTTATTTCCCTGCAAGCTCAGGCGAAATATTTAAAACTCAGGAAATAAAACTATATACATATTACCTATACTTTGTGACATAAACTCTGTATGGTAACAGGTCGAATGCTTTTTCCACGTCGGTGGATAATAGAATGATGGGGATACATTTCTCCGTAGCAAGGTGTATCACGGTCAGCCCCTAACTGTGTTATCTTTAGTGTCTCTGCGCGGTAAGAAGCCCACCTGGGCTGCAAACAACTTGCAATAGGCGGTTTGCCAAAACCTTCGAGAACAACTTCAAGTCTACATTCAACAGGGAAATTGGGCGAAAGCTGGAACAGAGTGAGGGTTCTCTAAAGGTCTTATAATAGCGAAAGAAAAACCATCAGGTCCCGGGGCCTTGTGAGGCTTCATTTGTTGTAGGGCCGTTATCCACTTTCCCGCGGAGATGGGGGAGTTTAAGTCCGCCGCATCAGCCGAGGACAGGCAGGGTAAGTTCACCAGTGTGAGATAAGTTTTGACCATGGCCAAGTTTTGTGTAGCAAACTCCGGGGTCGGTGGGCCCTCTAAGTTATAGAGCTCCTTGAAAAAGTCTCCGAAGTAGTCAGCCACGGCCTCAGAGCTAGATAGTAGATTGCCATCCCGCCCTGTGATAGTGGGGATAAAAGCTTGAGCCCGGGTTTCCCTGAGAGCCAAGGCCAAGGACCTACTAGGCTTGTTGCCATATTCATAATATGATCTTTTAACTCTTAACTGTCTGGCCTTGATCTTGCCCTGCAACAAATCATTCAGTCTCTGGCATAAGGTCCATAATTCAGCCTCCACTGCCACAGCAAGAGTTTTTTATGTCAAAGTTCTTGACGGCCAATTTGAGTAAACAGCGTGGAGACTGTTTCCAGGCATTTTTGCTTTGTGCGAGAGGCATGAGATATAAAGATCCCCCGTGTACAGCACTTATGGGCTTCCCAGATAACAAGGGGGGGTGACTCCGGTGCTTGGTTTAGAAGAAATTAGTTAGTTCCTGATGAACGAGCGCCGTCAGCAGGGTGTCGTCAAGTAGGAGGTCATTAAGTTGACAATGCCATGGTCTAGCACCCTCTGCGTGGAGTATCATGTCCATCCAATGGGCATGGTTGGAAATCGTGAGGACATCAATAGATGTGCAACATACTCTGTGCAGATCACCCTGCCTGACCAGACAATAATCTATCCTCGAATATACTCGATGTGCCAGGGAATAGAATGAGTAATCCCGTTCCCGAGTGTGCATAAGGCACCACACATCCACCAGTTGTTCAGCGTGGAGTGTTTTTCCGTAGCTGGCGGAGAAAGAGAGGTAAGAAGCATTTTTGAAGACATTAAGTTGTGGGTCAAGGGCGACATTGAAGTCCCCTCCCATAATGATAATCCCCTTTGCAAAATCAGATAGGGTTAGGAAGCACTCCTCAAGGAAGGATATCTGGTCGGAGTTGGGGGCATAGATGTTGACCATCGTCACCAGGGAGCCAAAGAAGCGCCCCTTAACAAATAGATATCTGCCCTCGCTATCATCCAATGTGGACAAGTGCTGCCATCCCGAATTTCTGGCTACCAGCAAGCTGACCCCCAGGACTTGGTGTTGGGGGATGATCTATGGTCGGAGAGTCTCGGGATGCAGCCGGACTTGGAGTTTCTTGGAGATACACCACCTGCACCCTATGTCTCCACAAGTCACCCAGGACCAACGACCGCTTTTCAGGGATGTTAAGAACCTTTACATTCCAGGAAAGAAATGTCTCGGGCAGGACTGTAGCCTCGCCACTCACCCGCCGGGCCATGTCTGCAGATGGAGAAAAAAGATAAGGGGGGAGGAGGGAGAAGAAAGAGGGAGGAGAAGGGGGAAGGGGCAAGTAGGAGAGGAAGTGATGAACAAGAAGTGACAATCGGACAAGACAAATATGTAACAAAACAGTGTTAATAAACAAATATTAGAACTAAAACAGCCCTCAACGCTACGAGGGGACCTAGGTGGGGGAATGTGAAGCAAGGAAGCGCATTGAGATGCTCCCCTAAGTACCCAATCAGGTAGTGGATCCCCAAAACACAGTGACTTGAGCATCAGCTGTAGTTGAAATGCAAACCCTGCAGGTATCCGCTTCAATCACAGAAGAAAATTGCACGGAAACTGTACACCACACCTGTAAGACTCAGTCACACGGAGCGTAGGCAATCACTCGGTCCCCCTGAGAAAACGGCATGGTATACTGAGTCCCAGGCCTATAGGTCGTGCCTACTGGGACTCGGGCATCACGGGACGCATCCTCCCATGTTAAATAGATACTGAATCCTCAACCCCAGAGCCCCTGACTCAAGCAGTGTGTACAACCCCTTGCAGTTACCGATGTTATGCCCGCACCACCGTCTCAAAAGGCCACCCATATGCAATTTGGCATGAGGTATGTAAAACATCCCTCGCTTGCCCCCCGGACAGAATCAGTCAGGGGGCAGGGCCGTAACGGTCCACTATTAAGGGTGTCCTTGCTGCATGAAGGCTTGCAGGGTCAGTCTAATCTGAGAGGGCGGCTTGGGAAACACCCACAATAATACAGCTACAAACATTCATCCCAGGCATGAGTAATGACATTGGTAGGCCCCTCCAAAACCGTTTAATGATCTGAAAAGTCTGAAAGAGAAGGGGTTATGGCACATAAGACGCAAAAGAACAGTGGCGGAACTACCGCTGGTGCTCCGGCACCGGGGCCTTAGCCTGGGGGGGCCCAGCACAGTCCCTGTGCATAGATGGTGGGACTTGCCGGACGCCGGATCGGTATCCAGCGGCCGGCGGGCCCCCAGTCTCTGCACCGGAAGTGTCGGATCATCCGTTCATCTGACACTCCCGGCGCAGAGATGGCAGGTTAGGCAGGTTTGGGCTGATGCCACTGGGATTCGGGTTCCAGCGGAGAGGAAGCTGTTTATGGACGGGGGTACCAGGCGGTCCGTCACAATTGGTGGCAGCGGTGGGATTAGCTGCTTCCCTACGGAGCAGTCCAAATCACCACCGGGATCTATTTCTCAGCCGTCTGAGGAGAACTGACTCAAGAAGCGAAGTAGCCATGACCCTGGCAGTGGAGTACTCAAAATGGTTGCGGATCATCTGTCCAAAGGGAGAAAGGGGTCTGTCTATGGAAGACTACTTCACCCTCAGGCAGACGACACGGACAGCTCTCTGGAATATTACCGAGGCAGGTTTCATCCATTTCCACAACA
The DNA here is from genome assembly GCF_000935625.1 of Nanorana parkeri. Classification (NCBI taxonomy): domain Eukaryota; kingdom Metazoa; phylum Chordata; class Amphibia; order Anura; family Dicroglossidae; genus Nanorana; species Nanorana parkeri. The sequence goes on from NW_017308710.1 coordinate 37,042, forward strand.
AAGGGTCCAGGATCAGATGGCCCTGCAAATGGCTATCCTGGGAGAGCAACCTCAGGAGAATTGGGGGGCTGTTTTGCACAAGTTGGTTCAGCGTGAGGTAAAGCTGGATGAATGGTATCGGGCCCTGCATTGGTATGAAGAACAAACTCAGCCAGGATTTACAACTGAATATCCAGAGGGCTACAACTTTGATGGCCCTGAACTGTTGTGGGACACCCTGGTGGATATGTTTGAGTTTGGGGATGATGGGGACTCTGCCCTGGACCTTTTTGCATACCGGGAAGACTTGCTTGGTTTGGAGAGAGTTCCAGAGCGGAGAGCTGATTTGGAGTTTGTGGTAAGACAAGAATGGCTACTGGGAAAGGCATACAAGGAGCTGCTGAGACACGTCCAGCAGAGTGTCTCAGACCCAGTGGAAGCCATATGCCCAAAGCCTGTGGATTTTATGGACTTTTCTGTGGAGATTGTACAGCTTGATGAGTCCCCAGGTGAGGTGCTGGAAACAGGGCAGAATGCCACGAGCCTCTGCCCGGCACCTGGTACAGCCCCAGAGTTCCAGGGAGAGGAGGTAGCCGACCTCTCTCCCCAGCGGCAGATGCAGGTCCAGGGAGAGAAGGTAGCCAACCTCTCTCCCCAGCGGCAGATGGAGGTCCAGGGAGAGGAGGTAGCTGACCTCTCTCCCCAGCAGCAGATGGAGCAGCTGGAAAAAGGTGCACCTGACACTCATCCCCAGTGGCTGAGTGCTTCCCAAGGAGAGGAATTAGCTGTCCCTTCATCCCAGCGACTGGAAGAGCATCAGGGAGAAGGTACAACTGTCATTTCCACCCAGCAGCTGGAAATGTTCCCAGAAGAGAGTGTACCCGACACTTCCCCCCAGCGGCAGCGGCACCCGGAGTTCCACGGAGGGGAGGTCAGGGTCCTCGCTCCCCAGTGCCAGTGTGTTTACCCGGGAGATGATGTGCGCAGCATCGCGCTCCTGCGGCAGAGTCAAGCGGACCAGTTGGAAGAGATTTTGGATTTGTCTTGTCCGACTAACACAGGTCCAGACCAGTTGGTGGTCTGGTACCTGGTTAGTCTACTGTTGGGAGGGGAGAAATGTGACGGACTGAACCATCACCAGGGCTGTTGGAGGAGCCTGAGGGCTAGCCTCCTTCCTACGGACCCAGGGCTGCAGAGATTTATTACCCCGGAGAACTTTGTGTGCTGTGTGTTCCCAGTTTAATATTTCATCTAGAGAGAGAACTTGTCACTATTTGCCTTGATGTGAACCATTCTTCTAAAGGCAGCAGGCTGGCTGGAGTGACCATTGTTTGCAATGATGGAATTAAGCTCCTCTCTAATTAAGGACATTCATCTCAAAGAGTGTCTGTGCTTAAAAGACTTCTAATGCGGCACCTAGCTGTCTGGGGGAGGGGACACACTGAACTCTAATCTGATCATGTCAGGTATAAACTCTGTGTGCTTCCTTCAATAAAGCAGATCTTGGTTTCCACCTCAACATTGGTGTTGTCTAATGATTGAGTGGGTTAGCGTTCTGTCCTAATATATTGGTTTTGTCCAATAATTAGGCAGGCTTGGGCTGATGACACTGGGATTCGGGTTCCAGCGGAGAGGAAGCTGTTTACGGACGAAGGGACTGAGGACATGTGATTGGAGAAGGAGGGGCGGCTGCAGAGATGGGAAGGGATTTGAGAGGGCTGGGGAAAGGTGATGGGAGGGGCAGGAAATATGTGATGGAAGGGGTGCTGGAGTTGGGGGAGAGGTGCAGGAGGGACCGTGGTGATGGGAGAGTCCAGGGGGCATATGCAGATAGTGGAAAGAGCAGGGGGCATGAGAGAGATGGGGGAGAAAAAAAAATCTTGCACCAGGGCCCTTTGTTCCTTAGGTCCGCCACTGCAAAAGAACATGAGTGTGTACTATGACATTGTCAAGGTCTTACCTCGTCCTCATGGTGGCAGCCATTTTCGACATGTGCAGTTTGCAGTCTCTTGTAATCTCTGATTGCATCATCGCTTGCCTGCTGCCTGGGTGTCGCACAGTGATGATGTGGCAACACCTGACTATATCAGTCTGCACAAGGTTCAGGTTCATTGCGTTTGTGCTCCAAGATGCATCTCTGGCAGTCTCAGTTCCTTTGTGTCTTTCTGTGTATGATCCGGCCTGGCTGACGTTTCCTCTGGTTCATGACCCCTCATCGGCAGACCTACCCGCATTGGAGTTGATCCCGGCTTGGCAGATGTACCCGCATTGGACTTGATCCCGGCTTGGCAGACGTACCCACATTGGACTTGATTCTGGCTTGGATGACTACCCGCATTGGACTTGACCGGCTTGTTCCTGACCTAGCTACCACTGTTCCCTGATGAATGTTTCTTTATGTTTCTTTAAATAAACAACTTTATTTTACCTGCATTTCTGTGTGGTCTGGTTTCCTGGCTCCCGTGACAATCACAGGTGTGCACATCGTTCGGAGTGCAAAGTGGGGTCCAAGGCCAGGCAGGAAATTAGGGACGGAGCTGACAATGATCTGTATTCGAGGGTCTTTCCCTCAACAGGAGGTAGGCGGGAGTGTCGTGGAATTGCCCAGGCATGGGCCCCAGCGGAGAATCAGTAGGTGGCAAACCAATGGGTATGGTACTAATCCGGAGATAATTTACATAGCCTCAAGCCTCGTGGGATGCGGGTTCTGGGGTCTGGGATCTGATCAATTCTGGAGTGGAAACATGAGCGTTCTCTGCGAGGCCTCTGCGGGCGGGAAGCCAATCAGGTACCTCAATGGGATCTGTGCCCAGGAAAGTGAACAGCTGATCAGGAGTCTTCAGGATAAAGGTGGATCCGTCTTTCTGTACTTGCAGATGGAAAGGGTGACCCCATTTGTATGAAGCCCCAGCAGAAAAGATCTGTGTAAGGAGCGGGCGTAACAGGTGTCTTAGGAAGAGCGTGTGTCAAGCATGATAGTGATCTCCGCACCATCAAAGTCCACAGATTTTTTAGTCCAGGCCTGCCTCATTATGGCCTCTTTCTGGAAAAATTAAATTAAATTAATCTAGCACAACACGTCTCTGGGGGAGTTACGATCATAGCCCCTGGGACCATTGACCCTGTGCACCCTGTCCATTTCTATGGGTGTCTTAGGGTCCCGATCCAACAGCTAGTTCAATATTGCATGGACAGTGGACCGGAGATTGACCCCGGTAGTGGATTCAGGCACACCCCGCAGACGGACATTGTTCCGGCGATTTCTATTCTCGCCATCGTCCATCTGTAGGTAGAGTAAGGCGTAAGCTCTGTTCTGGGCTGTAACGGCGGATTCAAGGGCAGTGACCGGAGCCGCCAGATCATCTTGGGAAGATTCAGCTGTATTTACCCTGCTTTCTAGTCTGGTGACCGTCTAGGCAACCCCCTCGATTTCCCTGCGTAAAGTCCCTTCTACCTGCTGCACGAGTCAGCCCACGTCCTCCTTGGTGGCCAGAGAGTGCATGAGCGCTCTGATGTCTTCCCCGAGCATGGAGGCTAGTACCGGTGACATCTGGAGGGCCGGTTCAGGGAGCTGTGAAGTGGTAGTGGGCAGCCTTGGTGACCGTATGGGAGAGTGGTCTGACTGTCCGGAGGGAGAAGGGACTTCGTCTGGTGCCGATCGACCTGGCCAGTAGGGTCCCGCCAGGTAGGAGTTAATATGGCCGAACGTCACCATATGTTCAGGAGCGTCCGCCAAGGGTCCCAGTGCTGCTGGTGAGAAATATCCGGGCATGGCCTGCCGGGTGGTCTTCTTGTTGGATCTACGGGATTTCTGACCACCAACCATGGGGATTAAAGAAGTTTTTGTGCAGTCAGTCAACTGTAGAAGCTATATTAGGGAGCAGTGCTCAGCACACAAAGAACTCCACGGCTCCATTGCTTGACCACGCCCCCTCAAAACGGAGATTTACCCTTTTAAATTATTACCCCTCCAGTTTTTCATTGATTTAATTGTTTTTACTGTGATACAACTTAACCTCCCTGGCGGTCTGATTATGCAGGATTTTAGCATGCCAAAGCATTATCACTCAATTCTGCAAGTGATTCTATTTTCTACCTGGTCTAAAACCGCTTTTGACCTAAAGGGACGCTTTTTGGATGCCATGGACTTTCTCAAGTTTCCAGGCAGAAAGAACTGGACAAAACTCTAGGGACAAAATTCAAGTGAAATGGTTTGATACATAAATGTAATCATATCAGATTACCTTGTATTGTGTGTATTCTGTGTATATTGCATGTTTTCACTTTTGCTTTTCCCGCCGGCTCCGCCCCCCGCTGTTTAATGCCGAAAACGAAACTAAAAGTCAGATGCCGGCATCGGCCAGCCCCCTACAGCAGAGGACGCCGCTGGCTCGTAGGGACAAGGTAAGTGACACTTTTGTGCAATCCCGAGTGAGGCTCGGGGGTACCGCTATTGGTACTGAAAATTAACCCCGAGCCACACTCGGGAATACCGCCAGGGAGGTTAAAATGCTTCGGTACACTATGCTTTTTGAATGTTCTTCATATGCTCTTGTATTCTATGGACTGGAGAGGGAAGAGACAGGTGAAAGTGAGAGGAGGGAGGTGAAAGTGAGAGGAGGGAGGTGAAAGTGAGAGGAGGGAGGTGAAAGTGAGAGGAGGGAGGTGAAAGTGAGAGGAGGGAGGTGAAAGGGAGAGGAGGGAGGTGAAAGGGAGAGGAGGGAGGGAAAGGGAAATTAGGAAGAGAAGAGGAAGAGAAGAGGAGAAGAAGGGAGAGAAAGGGAGTGATCATCCAAAACAATACATCATAAACGGCACTTTATGAAAGAATTGCAGCAGGTCAGGCGATAGCAATAGTAGACTCAACGGTCAGATTGGTAGCGGTGCACACCTTCACAATGGGAAGTACGGTCAAGAGATCCTAAGCAATAAACAGAGGTTTCACCCAATTCCCTTGAAGGTGGTCAGGGCCTTGCTTTCTACTTCCTCCATGTACAGGTTTGCCACAACCTCTCTCTGGGCAGGTTATTAACACCTCCTAGCTCCAATTATGCAAAATAAATCAACACCTGACTGCGACTAACAGATTATGTGGATTGGAGCAACATTCACCATATTTATTCCCAGAGAATGTCTCTACAAGTGATTCTAAATTGAGAGAGCTGGTTGGATGACCAGTGAAACGTCTTAAAGAAAAATAAAGCAACTCCAGTTGCCTTGACTTATTTTTTTACAGATATACCATGACCTGGATGAATGAGAACCTTCACAGACACAGTGAGCAAAGGGCGTGATGGAAACTCAGTCAGCACTGTTTCGGGATCAATGACTCTGTGGAGGAATATCTTGTCCAGGGTCCTGAGCAGGAGTAGAGAGCCGAGAAGATGGAAACTCCATAGCAGGTTGTTCAGGTGTGTTGTGATTGTGATGTGAACATGGAGACTGTTCTGGCTCACAGGCATAACATTTATTGGCTTATCTGCCTCCTCAAAATCAGCCACAAGTTATTGCTATAAAGAATACATCTCTCTCTACAGCAGGGCTGCCCATTAGGTCGATCGCGATCTACCAGTTGATCGCAAATCGATCACTGGTAGATTGCGATGTCCTGTTCTCCCCCCGTGGGCCTTCTCCTCTGGATACCCACTGCTCTCCCCCATCTGTATGCAGCGGGGATCCGAGGAGAAGTGAAGGAAGCACTGCAGCCGCCAGAGAGGGGGGGAGCCGCTATCACAGCAGCATGGCAGAGCAGTGAGGAGAGAGAGCCGCTGGGCCAGGATCTGTCTCTCAGCCGGCGGCTGTCTCTCTCCTCACCGCACGACCATGATGCTGCGACAGTGGCTCCCTGCTCCGCCCCCTGAGGCTGAAGTGTTTCCTTCACTTCTCCTCAGTTCCCCCGCTGCCTCTGCCCGGGAGAGCAGCAGGGATCCAGAGGAGAAATTGCAGGCTGAGCCCTCCCTGTGTGCGTGGCCGAGCGGCAGAGGATCGGTACATATCAGTGATATGTACCAATCCTCTGTGCAGGACAAACACTGAAGTGATGAGCTGCTCACTCCAGTGTTTGTAAATAATTGGGGGCACATAGTACTATGTGTCCCAAGTTATGAATGAACAGGAAGTGCTTTACATCACGTCCTGTTCATTCATGAGTTTCTCAATGAGGAGTAGCACTCTGTACAGAGGCTCCTCCGCATTCAGAAACTGGATGATAGTAAATTGTTTCTGAATGAATGGGAAGCCTCTGTACTTTCCATTCATTTAGAACAGAGGCTGCAGAAAAAGAGATTGAGGACTTTGTGTCCTCAATTTCTTTTTCTATTTTAAAAGGGAATTATAAGGGGGCTGTTTAGACTCCTAATATTTTCCCAAAGCCCCCCCAAGAGTAAAAAAATTAAATAAAAAATAAGAAATAATAAAAAAAATCCTGGAGGCAGGGTGATGTCACACGCCTGTTGGGGGGGGG
>NW_017308710.1:44084-64120 GCF_000935625.1 Nanorana parkeri
GCCTCAGGCGCAAAAGGAGCTGGCTACGGCTCTGCTCCCGTGGTGCTCGTTTGGCTGCCAGCTGAATGTGTTAGACGCTGCACGGAAAGGGGCAGGACACCTCTTCCCGTGTGCAACGTCGGCCACACGAGCACCATGGGAGGACAGGACGCCGGCACCTCTAGAACGCACTGGAATGCAAGCAGGCCGACTCCCTGCGTTCAGGGGTGGGAGGGGGTGCAGGCACATTAGTGCCTGCATTCCGGTCCAGTGCAATCTGCAAAAATAGTGCTTGCAGCATTTTTGCAGATTGCACTGGGCCGGAACGCAGGCACTGACTTCAATGCACCGCCATGTCCCTTCCCGCCCCTGAATGCAGGTGTATTTTCGTTGGTAGATCTCATTGAGCTTGTCATTTGAAAAGTAGATCACCGGATGAAAAAAATGGGGGGCGCCCCTGATCTACAGCAAGCAGACTGTTTTTCTTTGGTAGGTTCACAGCAACAGGAAAAAGGAAAAGAGAATATTCTGCGAACCAAGCCTCCATTTTTGAATCAAGGAGAAGAGAATCTGATGCCATCCTGAGCGCATGTTTAGAGGAAATACCCAGATTCCCCTTACGGCAGCACCACTGGTAGGTAGTTTCTAGGAATATTTGTGAGCTATAACTTTATTTACATGCTCATTTATTGAATATATGTTTTCATGATTTTTTCCACCAGTTTCACTGTTTTGTTAATAAAGCTTCAAGATTTCAACCAGTCTGGCTTATTGCAGAATAGAAGGGTTTAGCTGTATGTCAAGCTTTACACAGGGTAACATGTACCCGGGACTGAACAGGGAAGGAGAAGAGAATCCCCGTGGACTCTCAGCTTGGCAAATGCTCCATACCAATCTTGGAGATTGAGGGCAGGAATGTGAAGTTGGGAGCAGTAATGTGGTAACACCAAGGGTGAGGTAAGGAAAAATACACAGCCGGAGCTCATTGCTGCATGCCCCAAGCACAAAGAGACTGCAAGAGTGGACGTAGATCTATTCTATGCTGGAGAATACTATGAGAGAGATCCTGGTGTAGCTGAATCTCACTCTCATAGAAGATTATGCAAGGTCTCACCCGATCTCTGCAAAGAATCTCTTCTTTCAAGCGATAATCCAGTATGCAGCAAATGGTGTCTCTTGGCGGGTCTGTGTCTCTGCCTTTGGCCGGTAGCGCGGGATGGAAGAGCTTAAATGCTTTTGAGGACTCTGCCCGTCTGTCGAGCAGATAATTGAAAATGTGAAGCAAAGTGGATTCTAGTTGGTCTGCCTCGACAGCTTCTGGAACTCCCTTCACCCTCGGTTGTCAAGATCCTCCATGTGGCAATACATCTCAATCAAGCGAGCAGTATGAGAATTGGAAGTCTGCAGAAAGCGCCTGATGGATGAAGCGTGGCTGGAGGCCAGATCTTCTACTGCATGGATACGGGATGCCAAAGCTTGGATGTCAGTGGATAATGTCGATTTGATACCCAAGTCAATAAAATTGAAAATTGGACATTCTAGGCATCTGGTTCATGAGGACTAGAAAGTCAGTCCTGTCAGGACATGTATCATCTCACAAATCCTGATCTAGGCTGCTGCAAGAAGAGTAGTCGGTGGAGCCAGATGCTCCCACGTGGTGTTCAGTAGGTTGGGAATGAAGTAGCTCAGGGAGGTTGTGGCTGGGCTGGGTGCCTGAATCTCAGGTAGCTTTCGCAGCTGGGGTATTCCAGACAACTTTCCCCATATGGAGAAGCAGATGAGGCTCTGATAAAAGCTAAAAGAAAGAAGCCCGTGTGCCAGAGGATAAGGTTCAGGTGTCCATCTTGGTCCAATGAATAAAACCAAGGCTATAGGTCTTCTCCTATAGGTTGTTGATTACTAATAAGGATTTATTCAGCTGGCAATCCAGTGAATTCTGCCCTGCTATAAGTTAAACAGAGTGGATAATTAACAATAATTCCTTCTATTAGATCTCAATTGGTAAAGGGTATTTTGGAATCTGACTCGGAAGAGGAGCAGTGCTTGATCTCTGAGCGAGTGAGTCTAAAAGTGACAGTGTTGGAAAGGAGGTGACGGTTGCAGTGAGAGCCATTGTACATTCTTTTTTTACAAATGCTGGAAAATGTAAAAAAAATAGAGTAAACGTGGGATTTAAACCACTTGCCAGTACACCCTCTTTGGTAATGACATGGGTGCTAGTACTTAAAGAGAGGGAGTCCTTTTTTGATGTAACTTTATAAAATTATCTTCCAGAACCTAAAGAAGATGTAAAACCTAAGTGAATGACATTTATAAAAAAAATTACCATATTTTTGATACACAGTGATATACTGTGTACGTTTTTGCATAATTTGTTGCATCTCAGTGCTGCTGATCTCCTGTAGCCTCCTTTCAACTACCTACTGACATAGTGCATGCACTTCAGTCAGAATGCATGGTATTTCTCAGGATGGGTCTCCTAATGGTGATAACAGTGGAACATGCTGGCATCTTATACGAGATTTGGGTAGTTTGTTATATATACTGTATATTTATAAAAATGCAAAAAGGATGGTATCCACATTACATTTAGCCTCCCCTGCCAACTCTGTCTCTAATATTTTATTGAAGGGCATTGGGTGACAAATCCCCTGGGCTACAATTAATCCCCTGGGCCAATTTAATCTTATTGAGAAAATCTTGGTGCCAGAACCCATCCTTTCCCTGTGTACACTGATTCTCAGGACACAAGAATTGCTCTGCAGCAGCTGCCAAGTTGCTTAGAGTATTGTCTGTGCAGTGTTATCTGATTTACAAACTCATGTAACAGCATCTTGTTTAATGTGGATGAAAAACAGGTATCTGCAGAAAAAAAACAGGTATCTTCAAAGATCAAAGGTTCCCCTCGATCCGGGGCTTTTTTACACAGCCGGGGGTCGGGACCCAAGATGGTGCCCCGTGGCGGAATTGCGGGCCGAGGCCTTCTCAGCGTCATCCCCTGCTGAGGGGACAGAGGATCGGGGGGCTGACAACTCCCCTCCAGAGTTGCTGTCCCTGGGCTCACAGGGCAGCCAAGACCTGATCGCGGATCGCCTGGCCCTCACGTCGGCTGTCACAGTGAGTAACTGGGGGGATCGGGCCCAGTCCGAGATGTGGCCTGACCCTGAGGCCTCGGTGGACGGCTCGCTGTGCCTGGATGATCCGCCCCAGACGGGATCCCATGGGGGTGAAAGGCCCCGGGAGTCTTCCCCTGCATCCCCCAGAGTGCACGGAATGGAGTCCTGGCCTCCCCCATCAGAGAGGGCCCATGGCCTGCATCGCTCCTCCAGACCCCCCAGTGAGGGTCCCAGTGGGCCCCTATTGCTGTCTCCTAGTGCAGCACCCTCCCCCTCATCAGTGGACCAGGGGTTGGGAGACGTCCCTGTGATACCTGGGACCGATAGGAGGGAGAGATCCGGCTCCCGCCGTGCGGTGCCGCGGATGGGGTCAGATGCCCATGAGAGACGCCCATTGCCCCTAGATGCTTCGGTGTCCTCCTCAGGGATGGAGCATGCAGATTTTGTATCGTGAAGGGAATGCCTAAAACACATCCCCACTAAGAAGGATTTTAGGCTCCTGTTACAGGAGGTGAGGGAGACCTGTCCATCCGAAATCCAGCTCCTTCACACTGACTTTTAACAATTGACCCAAAGGGTCGAGGGCCTAGATGAGGAGGTTCACTCATGCAAAAAAGATGTATTCCACTTACAATCTCAATATGTATCCCAAGCCGCAACTATTCGGGACCTACAACGCCACGTGGAGGATTTGGATAACGGGTCGCCGCAATAACCTTCGCATTAGAGGCCTGCCAGAGGCCACAGGCCCTGAGGATCTGCAGGAGGTACTACAGACCATCTTCACTAACATGCTAGGGTGGCCTTCCTCTCGCAAAATAGAGATGGATCGGGCTCACAGGGCGGGCCCTTCCCCCGAGGGGCTCCTCCTTGCAGCCCCGAGATGTCATCTGCAGGATTCATTATTTTGCGGTAAAAGAAGAAGTGCTCCAGAAAGCTTGTAATATGAAATCGATTGAATTTGATGGTGCCCCCCTCCAAGTTTTTCCGGATCTGTCCTGGGTTACCTTACAACAGCGGAGAATCCTTCAGCCTCTCTTGACCCTGCTGCGCGACAACAATATTCCCTACAGATGGGGATTTCCCTTCAGCCTCACTGCCAGGCGAGATGGCAAGAATGCCACTCTGCGCTTCCCGGAAGACCTGTCGTCCTTCTGCGCAGATCTTCACATCTCATGCCCTATCCTTCCAGGATGGGAACCTCTGCCCAAATTGGGCCCGAGCCATCCATTTGGCAGAAAGTCACTCTGCGTAAGAGGCAGCCGAGAGGGAATCCTCCATCTGAGACTCCGTCCCGCCGCCCAAGGGAACATTCCACCCCAGTACTCCCTACTCCCAGGCGCAATGGGCCCGTTGATGGGCCCTATATGTTATTTCTTATACATAGAAGGAATGGACTGTGTGTTTACATAGAACCGTTCCTCTGGCCTATTGGCCATGCCCACACTTATGGTGTTTAATTTTCTTCCATACGATTAGTTCTCCCCATGTTTTGCAATACTACGTTTGTATACGTTTGGCGCTTGATACTTTGCACTATAGGCGGGTGTCCCCACGGTTGCTCGTTCTTTTTGGTTGTTTGTCCTCTCGAGCATTGGGTTGTACTCCCCCCCTCACGGAGTGTTACCCCTGGGTATCTGTCTGTGACACCTCTCCTAATAGGTCGACTAATCTGTGTCCATACCTATTTGGAGACCGAATATACCCATTTCAATAGTTATTAGATATTTTGCTGTGCAGAAATTTACTCTTACAGTAATAGTGTTTGCATTGTTCTTTGTTTTACAATACTAACATGTTTGTTTCTTATGTGTTTCAGTGGTCTCTTCTGCTCTCTAATTTCTTCTCTCCTCCTCTTCTCCATTCTACTTCTTCCGGCCATGTTCTCGCTACCTCCGCCTGGTGGATCCCTTGGTCCAGGCAGCACGACCGCCCACGTGAGTACCCTATCTCGAGACTGAACAGCACCTGTGCACCCTACACAAATTTTTATCCCATACCCCTCCATGGCGGGCCAATCAGACTATAAGTTGCTCTCCCTTAATGTCAAGGGCCTTAACTCCCCACTTAAACGGAATTTAGCGCTGAGAGAATTCAGATCTTCCAAAGCTGACATTATATTCCTACAGGAAACACATTTTAAACCAGGGAGCTCCTTTAACTTCACTTCCAAGTGGTTCCTCAGAACTTACGCCTCGTCCTTTTCCACTAAACGGGCTGGGGTGGCCATCCTGCTTACGGAGTCCTGTCCCTTCCAGCCTACCAGGGTAATGATAGATAAGATGGGCAGATACATCATCCTACATGGTGCATGGATGGGCACTCCCTTCACTCGTTGTAACATATACACCCCGAACGTACACCAGAGGGGGTTTCTACAACAAATACTCTCTAAATTGCATAAGACGCCTCTGGGTTATTTAATTATTGGTGGGGACTTCAATATGACTTTTTCCGCCTCTTTCGACCAAGTCCCGTCCCCGGATAGATCAACTCCGAAATTGACAGAGGCCTTGTCTAGACAGTTTCGCAAACTGGTTAGACAACACTCTCTCTTTGACTCCTGGCGAGTGATGCACCCTTTGGAAAAAAGATACACCTTCTACTCCTCGGCCCATAGCTCTCACTCCCGTCTAGACTATTCTCCGGTGAATACTCCTATTCTCCACAATATGGTCTCAACTCACGTAGGTCCTATCTCGTGGTCGGATTATGCGCCCATTGAATTGACCGTTCGAATAGATCGCTCCCGGATCCGTAAATGCCATTGGACCTTGAATGAGGGCCTGCTGAAGGGGAGGCCACTAGGGACGCTATTGAATCTGCCATACGGAGTTACTTTGCCATAAACGACGGGTCTGTACGTGAGCTCTCGACCCTTTGGGAGGCTCAAAAAACCCACAATTAGAGGCCATTGCATTGTGGTGGCCTCCAGGCTCCAGAAAGACCAAATGGCTGCTATAGCCAGCGTTAGGGATCAGCTCCTTGGGTCTGAGCATCAATTGGCGGCCTCTCCATCTAAGCCCTTACTACGGGAGGTACTGTGACTGAGAGCACAGTTACAGCACCTCTATGTTCATAAGACTGAAGCCTCCATGCTATACCTTCACCAGAAATACTATGAGAAGGGAAATAAGGCCCACACTCTTCTGGCTCGCAAGCTACGGGCTGAGGCCAACTTAAAAGGGGTTTCTGCGGTGCGCGACGCCAGTGGCACGCTACATCACCACCCCCAAACAATAGCGGACATTTTCCGGGTTTTCTATGAATCCCTCTATAATATCTCGTTTGGCGCCTTCAACAATGGTGATGAGACCTTGGCCTCGCGCATTCGGGAATACCTGGGCTCTTGTGACTTGCCTGTGCTCTCTCCAGAAGATTGTGCTAGGTTGAATGCCCCGCTGGAGGTAGACGAGGTTCAAAATATCATCGCCTCCCTCCCCACGGGCAAGTCGCCGGGACCGGACGGCTTTACTTACCTATATTATAAGACCTATTCTCATTTGCTTTCCCCATACTTGACGAGACTTTACAATCAATTTCTGGAAGGTCGGCCTATCCCGTCATCCTTTTTGCAATCCTATTTAATAGTAATACCCAAGCCGGATAAAGACGACACGGTCTGTGCGAACTATCTTCCCATAGCGCTTCTAAATTCTGACTACAAAATCTTTACTAAGTTACTAGCGAATAGACTTTCGGTCTTTCTACCCAACCTGGTCCATAAAGACCAAGTTGGCTTTGTCTTGGGCAGACAGGCGGGGGATAACACTCGAAGACTTATTGATCTGATAGACATCGCAAATCGGGGGAAGGTGGGCATGGTCCTTCTCAGTTTAGACGCTGAGAAGCCCTTCGACAGATTGGGTTGACCTTTCCTGAACTCCCTCCTGGCGCGTATTGGTGTGGTGGGGCCGTTTGCTGCAGCCATGGCCTCTCTCTATTCTACGCCAGCGGCGTCTATCAAAATGCGAGGGGCCGTATCCCAGCTGTTCCAGATCCGTAATGGATCCCGACAGGGATGCCCGCTTTCCCCGCTACTGTTTGTGCTTTGCATAGAGGCTAACGCAGCACTCCCCCCTCGGACCTAGATCTGTACGCCAGAATCAAAGATGTCCAAAAACTGGAATACTTGACTGCCAGAATCAACAATACCTGGAAGCTACATAATAAGATCTGGGAAGCCTGGGATGCGTTGGAGCTGAATGGCTGCAGCGACTGAGGGGGAACGGGGGATATCAACCAAGGTGGTAGGGGACGCGAGATGTAGCCGGTATCTACTTCTTACTCTAACTTCTACTTTACTTTTTGTCTTCTCTTTCTGTTCCATGTCTTCCTTCTTCCAGGGAACTACCCTGGCCATTTCTTTTTGACTGTCTTCTAGGATAGCTTGACCTAATCCAGGCGTGGCACCGGAAACCGCTTGTTTCAGTATTATAACATAGTAGTCTACCTCTAAACCGTTCTACTGCTAGACTTAGGTAATGTGTGGGAAATGGATGTATACCTAAACTATTTTTGCATTCCTCTACATAGGTACAGTAATATCTGCTAGCCATTTTGTTTTCCTCATATGATGGTTGCATGTCTTTCCCCCGGATAAGGACTTGACTTTGTAAGGGATTTAACTATGCACAGTTGGCTGCTATACAATGCTTACATGGATAAGGTCCACATGTTATACTGGTCGCTGTTTCATGTTTTGTGTATTTTGTCATCTCTGTAACTCTTGTGTATAAAAGTTAATAAAAATTGTCAATTTGAAAAAAAAAATACACAGTGTAATAAATTGTTTCAGTGTCAAATATAAGTTCAATAAGAATTTATACTATGTAACTCAGTCCCGGTAAATGTGTGACAAATGTCAGTGAAAAACTGATGAATACTTTAAAGGAGAACTATGAGGCGAGTGCTTTTCACTCACCTCATAGTTCTAGCCGACCTGTGACAATGAAACTGTCACAGGTCGGCTCAGTAGATCGGGAGGTGAGCGAACACATACCGGTGTTCGCTCACCTCTCGATCCTGTCACAGCTCTCTGCCGTGACAGGGGAGGGGCTGGATTCCCCCCTCCCTGCCCCTATCTGCCAGCGCTGACTGGCGGAACGGACGGAGGAGGGGGTGGGTACAGCTGGCTCTGCCTCTAGATAGGCAGAGCCAGCTGTCACTCACGCAGCTGGGCGGATCCAGACATAATTGTCGGGATCCGCTTCAGCGTCTCTGTATACCGCGAGCAGTAGCTTGCGGTATGCTGTGGCGTCTCAGGTATTGTGGCGTCTCTAAGGTATACTGAGCTTAGGGTGACGGGAGGACGCTAGTTGGTGTCCTCCCGTTACCCTGAGGAGAACTATGGGGAAAAGCCTTAACCCCGTAGTTCTCCTTTAAGTAGTGAGAACAGGGGGGTTTCTTCTTGATCCCAATCTTATGGACAGCAACCCCCCAAGCAGTAATTACTCACCAGATATAGTGAGCAAGTATAGCCACTCTGAAAGGTGTCAGCCCGGTCTCTCGATCTACCCGTCTGGTATATTCAAATCTCCCGGCAGTGAGACGGATATCAATAGGCGCTTCTCTCCTGCAGTAACGAAGTCATCCCGGCTTTCCGTCACAGGCAAATAGCGGCTCCTCTCCTTCACGATCAGCCGCTGCCTCTCTCACAGTCCCAAAGGATGTTTAGGGGGGTTTAAAAGAAAAAAAAACAACCCTCATGGTGCAGTAAATCAAACAGGGTAATTTATTAAAAAATCAATAACTTACATAAAAGACTAAAAACTTCGGCCGGCCAGAAAAAAATGGATGGGAGCTTACAAGATTAGATCCCCTCCAATAATTTTTAATTTTGTCAATGCCACATATCTTTAGATTTTGGTTCTTCCCACATATTGTAAACCGCATGGACATTCCAAGAAGTAAGTGACATAACAACTGTTGCATGAGATACAATTCTTTATCTTATATTCTTTTCCATTACTTTGGGATTTAAAGGAGCTAATCTTGCCTCTGAGACCTGTGGTGCTACAGCTAATGTATCTCTAACAGGGGTAGAATCCCACTCCCTCAAAAAAAGTGGTAGGTTGTTTGGGTGGGTCAATAAATCTTTTGATAATTTATCCCTCAAAGTGGGTGCCCATCTATAAATGACTCTGGGTTTGGAAGGACTCTGGGTTTTCATTGGGAAACATTGGGACATCTTAAGATGTCCCAATGTTTCCCAATGATGTGTTCTACTTCTTTATGTTGAACGGAAAAGTCAGTGATGAAAGATATGGGGAAGGGTTCATTTGTTTTCCCTTTCGGTTTCAGTAAGGATAATCTATCTAAATCTGCAACCTTATTCCTTATCTTATGAAGTTCATCTATATTATAACTCTTTTTTGAGAACCTATCAGTAAGGATTTGGGATTGCAAGTGGAAATCTTCTAATTTAGTGCACTTCTGTCTCATGTGCATACATTGTCCTTTAGGAATCCCTCTCAGCCATTGTAAATGGTGACAGCTATGAGTAGGGATATATCCATTTTTGTCTGTGGGTTTGAAGTAAGTTTTGAGGGAGTGGGATTCTACCTCTGTAAGAGATGCATTAGCTGTAGGACCACAGGTCTCAGAGGCAAGATTAGCTCCTTTAAATCCCAAAGTAATGGAAAAGAATATAAGATAAAGAATTGTATCTCATGCAACAGTTGTTATGTCACTTACTTCTTGGAATGTCCATGCGGTTTACAATATGTGGGAAGAACCAAAAGGGAACTAAAAAAGAGATTAGAGGAACACATTATCAACATTAAGAAAGGTTTTATTAAACATAGTCTGTCTAGGCATTACAAAATGTTCCATAATCAAAATCCACAAAATCTAAAGATAGGTGGCATTGACACAATTAAAAATCATTGGAGGGGATCTCATCTTGTAAGAGATATTTGTAAGAATGAATCTAAGTAGATTTTTCTTTTAGATACTCTGGCTCCTAAGGGGTTAAATATAGACTTTGATCTTAATTGTTTTTTAAACAACTATTAATGATGTTTCAAACTTTTTAATATTCATTTTATACATTTCTTCTCTTTTTGTACGGGGTTTTTATAATCGTTTTATTAATGGGATTTCTGATTGTACCAACGTCTTCCTTTAGGGTTTTTTAGAAGTAATTTATTTGAATGATTACTTCATTTTTTTATTGTATATGATATATATATAAATCATGCTGTAGTAGCTAGTGGAGATCTGCCTACCTTCCGAAGAAGTCAGGTGACAAAACGGCCCAAGGGGCAGTTCTTTTCAGTTTATGGGATGTAACACGAGCTGTTTGTGAAAGCTCCCATCCATTTTTTTCTGGCCGGCCGATGTAAGTTGTTGATTTTTAATAATTTATCCTGTTTGATTTACTGCACCATGAAGGTTATTTTTTTCTTTTGAACCCCCCTAAACATCCTTTGGGACTGTGAGAGAGGCAGCAGCTGATGGTGAAGGAGAGAAGCCGCTATTTGCCTGTGACAGAAAGCCGGGATGACTGCGTTACTGCAGGAGAGAAGCGCCTATTGATATCCGTCTCACTGCCGGGAGATTTGAATATACCAGACGGGTAGATCGAGAGACCGGGCTGACACCTTTCAGAGTGACTATACTTGCTAACTATATCTGGTGAGTAATTACTGCTTGGGGGGTTGCTGGCCATAAGATTGGGATCAAGAAGAAACCCCCTGTTCTCACTACTACTATTCATCAGTTTTTCACTACTTAAAGTATTCATCATTTTTTTCACTGACATTTGTCACACATTTACCGGGACTGAGTTACATAGTATAAATTCTTATTGAACTTATATTTGACACTGAAACAATTTATTACACTGTATTTTTAACCACATAAATTGTTTTATTTCTTAGAATTTAATGTTTTTTCCACTCAAAATTCCCACAGACATCTAATTGATCATACTTCAATATATTTACATATTTGTTAATTTATATTATTTGTTATATTGGAACTTTCACTTTTAACACTGGGTATTTATTTTAATTTGCTCACCCTTAGCGCTGTGTTATCATTTCTAAATTCTGGACTCAATAACTTTTGTATTAAGCATAGGCATATTGATTGCAAAGTGTTAACCACTTTCCCAATGGGCATAACTACAGTGATGTGCTGGCTCTACCCAATTCCTCCCACCAGCAAGCTTACAGGATGAAAAAGAAACATGAATGGTCCTGTGTCCTATTTTTTTTCTCTCCCCAATTTTAAGGTTTAAACAAATGTTCAAACAAAAGCTGCACAGCAGCCAGGGGGAGTACACAATATAGATTGCTGCAAATTGGAGTTCTGTTTTAAAGAAGAAGTATCACCACTTGGGGGATCCAACAACGATTTTCAGTTTACATTTCAGTACATATACTGTTAAATATGTGAAGACTGCAGACATTTTAAATTAGGTTTAGACAAAGACTTACATGGGTTGTGAACACTCTTGAAGATTACAGGTTCTGCGAATGGGTTTTAGTTTCATGATGAATTCACACATCTTCTTATTCACCATTTTGTGGTCCGATTTTCTGCGACAGCCATATTTTGTGAACTGATAGCCTACAAATTAAAATAACATACTTTTTATTCACACAATTTGTGCATATTGAAAACATGTCAAGATGTAATTTTCAACTAAATATAAAGAAACTATACAAAAAACAGGTTTGTAATTCTGGAAGGGGTACATAAAGAGCAACGCATCTCCTAAAAAGGGCAAGGTTATACATTACCATAGTACAGGAATGCATCACTTATGCATACAAATTAGGAAGAATGTATTGTCAAAAATGCTTATTGCCAATTTTTGACACCTTAGAAAAATAAATTAAGCCTGAACCTATAATATGATTTCATTTAAGGTGTAAGCAACAAGCACACACTTGAAAGATAAAACATTTAGTGATATTAAAGTTTTTTTTGGTTTTTTTTGGTTCCACCTAGGAGGCCCACCTTTAACTAAATCGACTTTTCTTCTTCAGCTAAGCAGCTGCTGTGGAGGCACCCATGCGTGTTTGTGCCCACAGTAGCAGTGTGTGTTCATAGACACATGCAGCCCTTTGGCAGATCACGCCCCTCCTCTCTGCCCAACAGTTTGATTGATAGCATAAGGAGCTGATCCCTTCAGTGTTTGTCCTGCACAGAGGATTGGTACATATCACTGATATGTACCGATCCTCTGCCGCTCGGCCACGCACACAGGGGGGGCTCAGCCTGCAACTTCTCCTCTGGATCCCGCTGCTCTACTGGGAAGGGGCAGCAGGGGATCCGAGGAGAAGTGAAGGAAACACTTCAGCCGCGGGGGGCGGAGGAGGGAGCCGCTGTCACAGCATCATGGTCGTGCGGTGAGGAGAGAGAGAGCCGCGGCTGTCAGATCCTGGCCCAGCGGCTTGCTCTCTCCTCACTGCTCGGCCATGCTGCTGTGATAGCGGCTCCCTTCTCTGTCCCCCCCCCCCCCACTCCCGGCCGCCGCCCCTCCACCACCTCCCACTAGCCTCGCTTGCCTTGCAAAGGACAATGTTCTAACCGGCTATAGCCGGCTCTCTCTCTCTCCTGCCTCTCCCCTGTCTCCAACGGCTTACCTCCACCTGACGATTAGCGCCATAATAGCGCTTCACTACCGGGCAAACACGGTACACGGGAAATCGGCACCCAAGAACAGCAGGATCATTGAACGGCTGAAAGATATCTGGTTGACCTCGGATGCAAGTATACCAGCCATATATTGCCTATATTGTACTCTATTGCATACCGAAGGCTATTGCATATTATATCTGCTTATTGCATACCGCATACTATATATTGCATACTGGGCTACTGGTTTTTTTTTAAAACTACATCCAGGACGCAGTCCAGGATATCCAGGGTATATCAAGGAAATAGACTGTCGCAATCCAGGATATCCAGGATGCAAGGATACCAGACATATACTGTCATATATTGAACTCTATTGTATATCGGAGACTATTGCATTCTATATCAGTTTACTGCATATCTCATACTGCATACTGCGTATCGGTTTACTGTTTTTTTAAACTACATCCAGGACGCAGTCCAGGATATCCAGAAAATATCTAGGAAACAGCAGACTGTCGTAATCTAGGATATCCAGGATGCAAGTATACCAGCCATATATTGTCATATATTGAACTCTATTGCATACCGGAGATTATTGCATTCTATATCATCTTACTGCATATCGCATACTGCATACCGCATACTGCATAACGGTTCACTGGCTTATTAAATTACATCCAGGACGCAGTTCATGATATCCAGGATATATCTAGGAACAGCAGACTGTAGCATTATATTGTGTTTTTTACAATTCAATCTATCCCATTAGCACAACGATACTAAATCAACGCATGGGGGGGAGGAAAAGAAGAAAAAGACACAGCAGCCGCAGCCGCAGGCACCATCGTTACCACCAGCGAATACAATGAGGAGAAGCTCTTCAACAAAAATTGGAACATACTTTACAGTTACCCGTTCAAGACTATCTGTGGAGGGGGGAGGTAGGCTGGAGATGGCTACCCACACACCTACGGGAGGACGGGAAAGGGACAAGGTACAAGCTTAATTGGCACAAGATCATGTCATACATCCACATACTAATTCACATACCTTGTATACTAGAACATCCCCAAATATATCAAATGAGACATCCCCTTATAAAAACACCTGTTTATTCGAACAAGAGCAGGAGCAAGAGGGGGTGCAACAACAGGATATTGGGGAATGTCTGCGATCTCTGCCAAGCAAAAAAGATATGGAAAGTTATATCGTCAGATTAGAAACGACATACAAGGAAGAGCTGAAGGACTTAAAATCCGACATCTCTATTATAGGAGAACGAGTTATTGGGCTGGAGGAAAAACTAGATATATGGATTTCCAGATTTGAATCACAACAGAAAATTATAAGCAACCATGCAGTGATGATACAGGAAATGATGTATAAAATAGATAATATGGAAAACAGGAACAAACGTAATAATATACGGATAAGAGGTATACCAGGGACAGTGGAGACACACGCTCTCTTACAAAGTAAGAGGTATATTTATTAAAACATGGAGTTTAAAAGAAACTCCACGTTTTAAAGAAAGAGAAGGCAAGTAAATTGAAGGGATTATTTAAGAAATTAGAAGAATTGGAGGCAACAAATAAAACGAATGTAACAACAAAATACTCTACTCAACTTAATGAGGTGAGAAAATACATTAGGAATATTCTGGACCAACAAACATTAATTAATAGAGATAAAAGTAAAAAACATTACTATGTAGTAGGTAATACATGCGGGAGGTCACTAACTCGGAAAATACACCCAAGAAACCCTAATGCTAATATATTGCGAATTAAAGATAGGGAGGGGAATATAAAATATTCTCCGTCCGAGATAACAGAAACATTTTAAAATTATTATGCCTCATTGTATTCAATAAGAGGGAAATATGCAGATATCGCAATAAATAAATACAAATAAAAAAAAAAAATTATATCATAGAAGCAGATTTGCTTGTAATAGATATCGAGGACGGAGAAATTATGAATTTGATATTCTCAGAAAAGGAAATTAAAGAAGCAATATCCACACTACAAATTAGCAAGGCTCCTGGGCCAGATTGGTTTACAGCACGATTTTATAAACAGTTTATAAACAGTTTGAAGAACAGTTAATACCTATCTTTACAAAGACCTGTAACTCAGTTACAGAGAATTGTCCCTTCCCTACACAGACAATGGAAGCCCATATATCTGTGCTTCCTAAACCAGGTAAAGACCTAACGGAATGTGGACATTTTCGTCCAATCTCTCTTATAAATATCGATCTGAAGATTTATGCTAAAGTGTTGGCGGCCAGGTAAAAAAAGTCCTCCCCCAAATAATTAATCTGGATCAAACTGGATTTGTCCAGGGAAGAGAGGCTAAAGACAGTACAACTAGGGTCATCAATCTAATAGAACTTGCCCAGAAAGAAAATATACCAATGTGTCAATTCTGTCAATTGATGCTGAAAAAGCATTTGACAGAGTAAATTGGACCTTTCTTAGGGAATCACTTTTGAAAATGGGATTGGGTGAGATATTTGTATCTAAGGTAATGGCATTATATACACAACCAACTGCAAGAGTAAGGGTGAATGGGGAACTATCCGCCCCGTTTCCAATCTTTAATGGAACCCGGCAGGCATGCCCCCTATCACCATTACTATATGTCATAGTGATGGAACAACTAGGGGGGATGCCCCCTATCACCATTACTATATGTCATAGTGATGGAACAACTAGCTGCTACTATAAGACAAAATCCATCAATAAAAGGTATTCATTTAGCAACACAACATAAAATGGCATTATACGCAGACGATTTACTTTTCTTTATAACTTCCCCATTAACAACAATCCCTAATATTATGAAAGACCAAAGGAATATGGGGACCTGAGCAATTTTCATATAAATATATCCAAGTCAGAATTTCTTAATATATCCCTAACGGATAAAGTAAAACTCAACATAAAAGGAAAGTTATTCATTTAAATGACATGAGGAGAGAAATATCTGAGAAGGAATGGAGTAGAATATTTAAAAACACATAGCTCAGTCATGTCTTCATTCCATCAAGATAAAAACTAATTCTATTGTATATCTGGGTATTAATATCCCTAAGGATCTCAGTACACTCTATGATATTAATTATAGAGATTGGTCCTGACAAGATTTTTGCTCAAATTAATACATGGAGTAATATACGAATGTCCTGGATGGGACGAGTAAACGTCCTAAAAATGGACATCTTGCCCAAAATCCTGTATAGAATTCAGACAATACCCATTCTATTGCCAGATACCTTTTTTTTTTAAACTAAGATCAGCAGCAGTGAAATTCGTATGGGCTAACAAAAACCCCCGAACTAGTGTAAAAACTTTAATGAGATCAAAACAAAGAGGAGGATTGGGATTCCCGGACTTTGCACTTTATCATAAAGCGGCTTTAATATCAAGATTATTGGATTGGTTACATAAGTCAGAATAAAGGGGTGGTAAAACTAGAGATCGATATTTCCCCTATACCTCTGACGAGTATCTCCTGGTTACTAAAAGAGAATAGACCACATATTTTAAACATGCCACTTTTAGTGAAGTTGGTAATACAGACCCGGGCCCCTGACTCCCATAGTGGGAAATCCACAATTTCCACCCGGTATGCAAGTGTTCTCCTTACTGAAAGATGAGAACATCCCATATACACGTGTTTGGCAGGTCTAGGAACAAGGTAAAGATGAAGTAAAAAGTGAGTTTAGACCAGAAAAACAAACTAACGGGAAATTGTGGATGGAGGCGGTCCAATTATTGGATTATATAAGATTCCTTAAGGCTATTAATCCCCTAGATAGGCCATTAAAATCATTCGAGAAACTCTATATAACAGAGACACCTATTACACACACTTTATCAGTGGTCTATGGCATGTTGAGGGAGGTGGAAGATAAGGGACATACAAAATATATGAAAAGATGGGAACAAGACATGAGGAGAGAAATATCTGAGAAGGAATGGGGTAGAATATTTAAAACAACACATAGCTCAGTCATGTCTTCATTCCATCAAGAGAAAAACTATAAAGTACTATCTAGATGGTACAGGTGCCCAGAAGGGATTAAACACATAAACCCAGAGATGTCTGACACTTTTCAGTTTTTGAACCTTACCTTACACATCTCTACACCCTATCTTGCAATATCTGTTTGCCTTCACATTCAAGGATGTCCAGTACACATACTTCTGTTTTCCCAGGGGTATTATGAAAGTTCTAGTATTCATAATAGATAGATCAATACAAATGTACTAAGGCCTTTTTCTCGCAAGCAGGCGCCACCACTCCTTTGAAAAGCAATCTGTGGTGGATTGCTTTTCTTTTACAAAAGAGTTATTAGAGTTTTAACAGAGTGTAGCCCCTATTGAGTTGATACAAAATTAAATGTGTTCTGCCTGTAGTTAATTGTTGCTGTACAGCCTCTATGACACAGATATTTGTGGGAGTTGCAGTGCAAAGCCAGGAAGAGGCTTTGCTGTAAAGAACTGTTGATACTACGAGTCCCAGAATGCTGTGCTAGGGAAGAGGAGGAGTATCCTGATCTGCAGTTTTCTGGCGCGCTCAGTCAGGGAGAGGCAGGGAGAGAGACAAATCTGTGTTAGTGGCTGCCGCTGGGTGAGGAGAGCCTGATACGCTAGATAGAGGTGTGTACGGCAGTGTGCTCTCTTTAGAACAGACTAAGAAACTGCAGTACTGCAGGGATATTGTGGCCTGGACGAGTAGCTGCATCCTGTCATTGAGAGACCTAGGAGGCCTAGGAATCCTGACTGGTCGGAGAAAATCTAGAGAGTGACATTTAGCATCTCCCTGTACCCACCACAGTTTATTTACAGAGTGACCTTCAGCATCTTCTTGTATCCAGAGTGCAACTGCTGTTACCGGGTTATTACGCTGACAAATACTACAATCGTGAGACTGACCTAGGAGTTGTTGGGTAATTTGTGTTAATTTCTACAATTCAATTCAGCAACATAGCATGGGCCCCAACTATGGCTAGCCTAAACTATTGCTACTGGTCAGTAGTATAGAAGGTTTGGAACTCTTTGGGACTGAGACATTAGCAAATGGGTATTTAACATCAGTGATAACCCATTAGACAGCTCAGTATTGTATATTTCAGTTAATAGATAGCTGCGGCTACAGAGTGTCTGAATACCAATGTATGCTATTTAATGCCGTTTTTCCTTGCCACTGTCATTTACTTATTTGTTGGACAATTTTAGGAAGTTATCTGTTTAGTAGAATTCTTATAAAATTCTTATAAAACTTCAAAAGGTGTGTTGGTGTGCTGTGGATCCTGTCTGGGAGGTGAATCCTAGCTTGAGGACAGAAGTACAGGGGTTATTCTGGCGGCTCCTTTGGGGGTGAGTGCTACACGTGTAACATGACAAAAACAACATCCCACAGTACAAGCCCCCACCCATCCAGTAGAAAAGGTATATAAGCGTGGCAAGTATAATAGGATACACAAAATAAAGATGCATGACGATAATCAGGAATTCATTAAAAGACAACATCTATATGCAACCAATAAGCCAGCATATCTCTCCCCTGTTTGACATAAGAGCAAAATCTGGTGCAAACGAGGTACAATCCCACAAAAAGAAAAGAGGAGAAAAATTGTTATATAAATGACATAAGAGAACCTACAAGGGAAAAAAGCAAAAAGAGCCACCATCAGATAAGAAAAAGATTGAAGATTCCCTGGATGAACTTGTCAGATCATGCATTTACAAACCACAAAAATGCATACTATAATACTGGATAAAAAATTGAAAAAAGAAAAATGGCACAATTTATTTAAAACAATTAAAATGCACTTACAATTATAATAAGGCAATTGCACATGGATTGTATCCACTGGAGCTCCTGTCTCTATGATTGTAATGCTCTCATGGATCCGCCCACCTGCTGCATTTTGTCACTATTGACTTCCTCTGAGGCGACGGTCTGCGTTGCATTATTTTAATTGTAAGTGCATTTTAATTGTTTTAAATACATTTATTCTGACATACTACACTATGAGAAGCATTTTTTCTCTCTCTGAGCACAAGAGAAGGTGGAAGATGGAGGAATAGTTTCATGCGGTTTTGGAAAGATAAGCCAGAGTTGGGAGGAATCTACCCCAATTTATTGTCAGATCAAAAACAAAGGAGAGGATTTGGTTCTATATATATCATCAAAGCGCTAATTGTTCATCTGAAATATGGTAAGCATTAGGAGTCGGTGAGTGCAGCCAGATCTTATCTTTGAGCACGGTGTGGAGCACTGATTCATTAATTGTTTATTCATTCACGGACGTGGTGTGGATTATAAAAGTTGGAAGATATATCTTCACATATTTCAAGGACTTTATTGTATCAAGAAGTAATGGACTTCACATATGGATATGCAGATTAAGTGGGAGTTGTACATCACTTGTGAGATTTACTACAGGATTTTCTATATATTCTAGCACAAGTATGTTTTTTTCCCCTATGTTTATTATGGTTTATAGTGTCTAGACCAGGGCTCAAAATTTCAAGTCCTGAACTACTAGCCAAGCCTTAAGAGTTACTAGCCACCAGTTGCCCCACCTAACCCTGCCCCGGCCTTAGCTCTGCCCCTAAACACACCCCCTTAAATAATCTTATGATAATTCTTATCTTATGATAGTTGCCGCTCGTAAACGGCAGATTAGGGATTCCTGCTGCAGGAAAATGCAAGTTCCTGACACAGGAATCTCTCATCACACCTGAAATATACTTTAGGTGTGAATGGGGCCTAATATACACATACACTAAAGGTGCCCATACACCTGCCGATTATCGTACGATAGTTGTGGGTGATCGTACGATAATCGGCAGGTGTATGGGCAGCATGCGACCGCTTCTACTGTAAGTTCGCACGTCTTTCATCTTCTTAGCACGCTGGAAAACCTTCCGAAAAACGTATGATTTTTGGCGGGTTGGTGGCGTGGTCGGAAGACGAATGCCGCACGGGCCGGTGTGCGCAAGCTGCCCGCTTTGCACTGCAACCATCGGAAGCCCTCCCCTCGCAAGTACAATCTGCCTGTCCAAGATGGGCAAATTGTACAAAATTTTAATGACCTTACAACCATCGCACAACAAAAGTCGTGCAATGGTTGTAAGGTGTATGGGCAGCTTAAAACACAATAATACACTTCTCAACGTTGCCCCCCCCCCCTGCACAAATATAATAATAAAATTCACCCTGCACACACAAAAAGAATACACTCCCCCCTTATTAACCCCCCCACACATAAACTAATACACTCCCCCCTATTAACCCCCCCCCACACAAAATAATATACTCCCCCCTC
>NW_017308710.1:65013-67032 GCF_000935625.1 Nanorana parkeri
ATAATATACTCCCCCCTCACCTGTTCATGTCACGTCTTTGCAGGAAGGAGGTGGTGAGCAGGATCGATCTCTGGTTATCTGGGGGTGATTAGTGAGGTCTGCAGCAGATCTCACTAATCACCCGCAGATAACCAGGGATCGATCCTCCTCAAATACATTCTTTCCTTCGGCCGGAGCTCAGAACTGTCAGAGCTCCAGCCGAAGGAAGCTGCTCTGTGGTCTGCATCCGACACAGATGCAGACCGTGGAGATGCTCCCGCAAGTCAGGTACGCGGTCTGCGACCGTGTGCCTGACATGTCAGCTGGCTGCGGGCCACATAGTACCGGTGCTTGGAGACCCAAATTTTCACTCGCCCTCACTTTATTTTTACTCGCAAAATGCAAGCAGGCGAGTGGCAATTTTGAGCCCTGGTCTAGACCATTAGACCAAGAGCTTTTTCTGAACTATTATTAGCACAGGCATTGTGCAACACAGGTGTTGTGTATAACACAAAATAGTTTATCACTTTATGACTATTTCACAATTTATACAATGTTCTCACATTTTAGGAATATATTTTTTGAGTTTGTGAAGCGCAGTGCCATTTTCTTTTCTCCTATTTTGAGTGTACTCACCTATTAAGCACAGCTGCTTTTAGAGTGTTATTTGATTCCTAGCGCATTTTTTTTCTATCTAACATATAATAATTGATATATTTCAGTCTCTAACTAAAAAACATATGGAAAAAGAGAGAAATACCTGTGCATGAAGTAATGCGTAATGTAAAGAAGTTACTTCAGACCTATGCTTAAGAAAAAATAGAAAAACGTTTTATTATTACAAAAATATTGCACCTGTATGTTACACTACTTACCAAATCACCATTTTAAAAATTGACAATGTTGTAATTTTCACCCAGACACACACATGCCTGCAGGGCTCCAATACAGCCACCTAGAGAGAATTAATTTTAAACTGGGCTATCAATTCTGCTCTTCCAAACGATCTGCTGCACTTAGCGATATTATGACATATGAAAGCTTGTCCAAACATTCCCTTGAAAGCACATGTAAGTGTAAGGTATCTTCACTGGCTGTGAAACTTCGCTGGGTACTTCAACAATTAAGGATTAGTATTGAGCCGAGTATGTAGTGTATCACTTGTAACAGCACAGATACAGGTTAACGAACAAACAGAGGCAATAACTATTCTCCCCTTGGAAGTGTAAAAACATTGTTTCCAAACATTAATACTAACAGGATGGATTATTTGGTGTTAACATATCGATCCGATGGCAGCTATCAACTGCTATTGCAAAATGTATAATATGTTGAATGATACAATCGCTGCAACAAATATTTGTGTATGTACTGTTCCGCTCAATCTGTCTGCTTTACAGAATTTAAGTGTGGGGAAAAAGTATGGCAGGTATACTCATCTGTGGATGGCAAATCCTGGCACATAACGATATTCCATGTTGTCCATTACCTTATGTTGGAGCCGATGAAATTAATATCTATGGAAAAGCTTTGATATAAAGGTGTTCCTTGATATCCTGAACTGAATCAGCATGTGGCTGTATGATACGCAAATGAGGACCATCAAAGTTTTCTTGGGGCAGGGACACTGATGAATGAAGATCTGCCGGACTGTCTTATCTCCTGGAACGAGCCAGACCCCCTGCTGGTATTTACTGCCCACACCTGTGTCAGCAATGCAGCATACAAGCTGGAATGGGGCAGGGACATATGATGGAACCTTCTTCCTGTGTAATCATCTGCACAAACCTAGCTCACAAGCAGGAACAATGGTACCCTTGGTGACCTCATGGATAAGACAAAGTCTTTCTGGACTCTACAATCAAGAATGTGATTCGCTGAGACCTGCTGGAGAGGAGTGTTCTGAGCAGGGCCGGCCTTAGGGGTGTGCGAGCAGTGCGGCCGCACAGGGCGCCATGGCAACAAGGGCGCCGTGCGGCCGACACAGCTCGTCCTGGGGGCGGCTTCTCTCCCCCTTACCGCTGGGCGCTGGCCATCCGA
>NW_017308710.1:67543-69498 GCF_000935625.1 Nanorana parkeri
CTGTTCATGTCACGTCTTTGCAGGAAGGAGGTGGTGAGCAGGATCGATCTCTGGTTATCTGGGGGTGATTAGTGAGGTCTGCAGCAGATCTCACTAATCACCCGCAGATAACCAGGGATCGATCCTCCTCAAATACATTCTTTCCTTCGGCCGGAGCTCAGAACTGTCAGAGCTCCAGCCGAAGGAAGCTGCTCTGTGGTCTGCATCCGACACAGATGCAGACCGTGGAGATGCTCCCGCAAGTCAGGTACGCGGTCTGCGACCGTGTGCCTGACATGTCAGCTGGCTGCGGGCCACATAGTACCGGTGCTTGGAGACCCAAATTTTCACTCGCCCTCACTTTATTTTTACTCGCAAAATGCAAGCAGGCGAGTGGCAATTTTGAGCCCTGGTCTAGACCATTAGACCAAGAGCTTTTTCTGAACTATTATTAGCACAGGCATTGTGCAACACAGGTGTTGTGTATAACACAAAATAGTTTATCACTTTATGACTATTTCACAATTTATACAATGTTCTCACATTTTAGGAATATATTTTTTGAGTTTGTGAAGCGCAGTGCCATTTTCTTTTCTCCTATTTTGAGTGTACTCACCTATTAAGCACAGCTGCTTTTAGAGTGTTATTTGATTCCTAGCGCATTTTTTTTCTATCTAACATATAATAATTGATATATTTCAGTCTCTAACTAAAAAACATATGGAAAAAGAGAGAAATACCTGTGCATGAAGTAATGCGTAATGTAAAGAAGTTACTTCAGACCTATGCTTAAGAAAAAATAGAAAAACGTTTTATTATTACAAAAATATTGCACCTGTATGTTACACTACTTACCAAATCACCATTTTAAAAATTGACAATGTTGTAATTTTCACCCAGACACACACATGCCTGCAGGGCTCCAATACAGCCACCTAGAGAGAATTAATTTTAAACTGGGCTATCAATTCTGCTCTTCCAAACGATCTGCTGCACTTAGCGATATTATGACATATGAAAGCTTGTCCAAACATTCCCTTGAAAGCACATGTAAGTGTAAGGTATCTTCACTGGCTGTGAAACTTCGCTGGGTACTTCAACAATTAAGGATTAGTATTGAGCCGAGTATGTAGTGTATCACTTGTAACAGCACAGATACAGGTTAACGAACAAACAGAGGCAATAACTATTCTCCCCTTGGAAGTGTAAAAACATTGTTTCCAAACATTAATACTAACAGGATGGATTATTTGGTGTTAACATATCGATCCGATGGCAGCTATCAACTGCTATTGCAAAATGTATAATATGTTGAATGATACAATCGCTGCAACAAATATTTGTGTATGTACTGTTCCGCTCAATCTGTCTGCTTTACAGAATTTAAGTGTGGGGAAAAAGTATGGCAGGTATACTCATCTGTGGATGGCAAATCCTGGCACATAACGATATTCCATGTTGTCCATTACCTTATGTTGGAGCCGATGAAATTAATATCTATGGAAAAGCTTTGATATAAAGGTGTTCCTTGATATCCTGAACTGAATCAGCATGTGGCTGTATGATACGCAAATGAGGACCATCAAAGTTTTCTTGGGGCAGGGACACTGATGAATGAAGATCTGCCGGACTGTCTTATCTCCTGGAACGAGCCAGACCCCCTGCTGGTATTTACTGCCCACACCTGTGTCAGCAATGCAGCATACAAGCTGGAATGGGGCAGGGACATATGATGGAACCTTCTTCCTGTGTAATCATCTGCACAAACCTAGCTCACAAGCAGGAACAATGGTACCCTTGGTGACCTCATGGATAAGACAAAGTCTTTCTGGACTCTACAATCAAGAATGTGATTCGCTGAGACCTGCTGGAGAGGAGTGTTCTGAGCAGGGCCGGCCTTAGGGGTGTGCGAGCAGTGCGGCCGCACAGGGCGCCATGGCAACAAGGGCGCCGTGCGGCCGACACAGCTCGTCCTG